>NC_142349.1:68946449-69116449 GCF_059441175.1 Urocampus carinirostris | reverse complement strand
TCTATCCATATATCTGCCTATCCATCATTCTATCTATCTATCTATCTATCTATCTATCTATCTATCTATCTATCTATCTATCTATCTATCTATCTATCTATCTATCTATCTATCTATCTATCTATATATCTGCCTATCCATCATTCCATCTATCTATCTATCTATCTATCTATCTATCTATCCATCATTCCATCCATCCATCGATCTATCTATATATCTGCCTATCCATCATTCCATCTATCTATCTATCTGTCTATCTATCTATCTATCTATCTATCTATCTATCTATCTATCTATCTATCTATCTATCTATCTATCTATCTATCTATCTATCTATCTATCTATCTATCTATCTATCTATCTATCTATCTATCTATCTATCTATCTATCTATCTATCTATCTATCTATCTATCTATCTATCTATCTATCTATCTATCCATCCATCCGTCGATCTACCTATCTATCTATCTGTCTATTTATCTATCTATCTATCTATCTATCTATCTATCTATCTATCTATCTATCTATCTATCTATCTATCTATCTATCTATCTATCTATCTATCTATCTATCTATCTATCTATCTATCTATCTATCTATCTATCTATCTATCTATCTATCTATCTATCTATCTATCTATCTATCTATCCATCATTCCATCCATCCATTCATCTATCTATCTATCTATCTATCTATCTATCTATCTATCTATCTATCTATCTATCTATCTATCTATCTATCTATCTATCTATCTATCTATCTATCTATCTATCTATCTATCTATCTATCTATCTATCTATCTATCTATCTATCTATCTATCTATCTATCTATCTATCTATCTATCTATCTATCTATCTATCTATCTATCTATCTATCTATCTATCTATCTATCTATCTATCTATCTATCTATCTATCTATCTGCCTACCTACCTACCTACCTACCTACCTACCTTGGTCATATATCTAAAGAGGGGTGACCGACAGCAAGACAAACACATACAATAACAAAGAAAATCAAAAAGGGGAAAAAAAAGCAAAAAACACACACAAACATTTTTGGACCATGGCCAGCCCAAATGCCCAAACACCAAAACAAGTTAGGCTCCTCGGCACCCAAGTTGGTCATGCTTCCGTCCCTCCAGATGAAACGGGACACAAGAAAGCTGTGTTACTCGGGTCAGGGTGACACAACACACTCTTCTGTTCAACAGCAGGGCCCAACAGCTTTTGCTGGTTTACCCCTGCTGCATCATAGAGGTGCCCTGCCCATCCCTTAGAACGCGTCCAAACATCCCTCTATCTCTAATTTGATCCTAAAAGCTCTTAATTTTTCCTGGTCTTATCTAGAATAGAATAGAATAGAATTTACTTTTATTGTCATTCTTTGTAACAATGCACACAGAACGAAATGTCGATACAACTGACCCGTACAGTTAAAAGCGAGCCGATGCAGCCAAACAGGGTGCAGCCATTTTAGTCATTAGGTGACCAAACCCCCCAATTCCAACCATTAATGCTGAGCGCCAAGCAAGGGTCTGCGTGATATAGTAAATCGCTGTATCATAAGTAAAGTAACTAAAGTATGGAAATTTGTGTCGTAAAATTATTTTTCATTTTCCCCAATGTTATCAATTTCTGACCGTTAAATGCAATTTGTCGGTCGGAAAATCCAGATTTTCCGTTTTTGAAGATGCAGTATTACGTTAGAACAGGGGTCAAGTCAAGTCATGTTCATTTGTATAGCCCTTAATCACAAAGAGTCTCAAACGGCTGCACAGGCCACAGATTATTGCAAACCACAGACTATAATCACACCATCCCCTAATCTAAAACCTACATGAGGGCAAGGAAAAACTCAAAAACCTCAACATGAGGAAAATGAAGAAACCTTGAGAAGGGACCGCACATGAGGTAATCCTTCTTCCAGGATGACCAGGCTGCAATTGATGTTGCAATAACAAACAATACAAAGATATCGTCAACATAAAATATAGGTTATTCATATGCTATAGAATAGAAGGGTGTTTAAGCCTAGATTTAAAAAGTTCCACTGAGGTTGCAGATCGAATCTCAGGGGAAAGAGCATTCCACAGCACCGGAGAACACTCTCGAGCCTGCAGACCTCTTCTTGGCTCTTGGGATCGCTAGTAGACCAGCATTTTCAGAGCGAAGGCTCCGGACCGGAACACAGGGCGAAATTAAGTCGGAAGGATAAGAGGGAGCAAGTTTTGTATAATACCAACAGAACCCTAAAATCACATCTTAAGCTAACAGGGAAGCAATGCAGGTTAGCTAAAATCGGGGTCATGTGATCAAACTTTCTTGTGTTAGTTAAAAGCCTCGCTGCAGCATTTTTGTACTAGCTGAAGGCTCTTGATTTTGGACTTTGGGAGACCGGAGAGTAGTGCATTACAGTCATCAGGGTCTCAAAATCAATTTACTTGGGGGGCTCTGGAGCTAGGGTCTGGGTGAAACTGGGCAAAATCAGGGTTCCCCCCCCAAAAAAGGTCTTATACAAACAATCCACTGTTCTCAATGGGGTGGGCTAAAATTCTCACAGATAGTCAAGGTCAGGGGGCCGAAGGGGCTACTGCCATCATCTGGTGAAATGGTGATTTTTTGGGGGAAAATTGTTTTTAATGTATTAAACACAAAGGCCGCAGACCAGCAACAATTTGACAATGGGCCGTAACAGGACACCGGGCCGGAGTTTGGACACACCTGCATTAGACAATACAGTCCCATCGACACTGGGGCTTTAAGTAATTGAACTAGAGTTCACATGAACAGGGTTGGGTAGGGTTACTTTAACTTGATTACTTTCAATTACTTTTGGATGACTCCAATACCAAATATGCTAAAAAAAGGCAAAAAAAACTCATCTCAACTTATCAGCCACACCGCTTATCCTCAGTAGGGTCGCGGGGGTGCTGGAGCCCATCTCAGCAATCATCCGGCAGTGGGCAGGGGACACCCTGAACTGGTTGCCAGCCAATCGCAGGGCACACGGGGTCAGATAACTCTCTCGCTCATTCACACCTAGGGACAATTTGGACCGACCAATCCACCTGAAATGCATGTCTTTGGAATGTGGGAGGAAACCGGAGTGCCCGGAGGAAACCCACGCAAGCACGGGGAGAACATGCAAACTCCGCACAGGAAGTCTGGAGCTGGATTTGAACCCACACAGGAGGTTCCCAAGACATGAACTGTGCCGCACATGCGCTAACCACTGCGCCGCCGTGCTGCCACAAAAGAAACTAAATATGAATAAAATTTTGACTCACAACACGTGGTAAGCTTTCTCTCCTGGCTTTGATCTCTTTGATCTGCGGCAAAACTAACATAAAATGCGACAGAAACAAAATGAAAATAAATCCAAACAGCTTGCCAACACCATTTTTGCCGTTCCATGTATTCCGTTACTCCGCAAACCTGCACAAAATTTAGTAATTTTATTCATATTTAGTTTCTTTTGTCTTTTATTAGTATATTCGGTATTGGAGTAATCCAAAAGTAATTGAAAGTAATCAAGTTAAAGTAACCCTACCCAACCCTGATTCTGACATGTGTTCACTGTACAAAAACCACCAATTCTACTCCAATAAAAATCGATACATACTGGACGTCCCCTTCATATTTAGTTTATTTTGTCTTACCACGTGTTGTGAGTCATCATTTTATCCATGTTTAGTTTCTTTCGTCTTTTATTAGCATATTTGGTATTGGAGTCATCCAAAAGTAATTGAAAGTAATCCAGTTAAAGTAACCCTACCCAACCCTGGTCGCATTTGATGTTAGTTTTGCCGGAGATCAAAGAGATCAAAGCCAGGAGAGAAAGCTTACCACGTCTTGTGAGTCATCATTTTATCCATATTTAGCTTCTTTTGTCTTTTATTAGCATATTTGGTATTGGAGTCATCCAAAAGTAATTGAAAGTAATCCAGTTAAAGTAACCCTACCCAACCCTGGTCGCATTTGATGTTAGTTTTGCCGGAGATCAAAGAGATCAAAGCCAGGAGAGAAAGCTCACCACGTGTTGTGAGTCATCATTTTATCCATATTTAGCTTCTTTTGTCTTTTATTAGCATATTTGGTATTGGAGTCATCCAAAAGTAATTGAAAGTAATCCAGTTAAAGTAACCCTACCCAACCCTGCACATAAAGAACTTCACAAACAAGTGTATTCATTATTTATGTATTTGCAACCAGCTTCTCAAGCTAACCGGAAATTGCGTCAACTATTATTTCTGTCCCTTCATGTTTGCGCACCAGCGCACAAAGCAAGGGTCATCGAAGCATGCTTGAATGAGTTTTGGTTGGGAAGACTTTGTGCACTGCTTAATGTAATGGAGCTGGAGTAATATAAGTAATATGGTATTTGTCTGTATTTGTCCTTTGCAGTTAGAAGACCATGGACCTGACCCTGCGAGATGCTCTGGGTGGGGGCGGAGGTGGCATCCCAGGTGGGACCCCTGCCGAGCCCCTGTTGAAGAGAGACTTTATGAGCGCTCTGGAAAAAGAGAGTTATGATGACAAGGTTGGAGAAACAATGACCAAGAGTGATTACCGACCTTTACTGGATGGAAAAGACGCCAGGAGTGGTGAGCCGTTTTGATCCTTACTACCGTAAATTCCGGACTATAGAGCGCACCTGATTATAAGCCGCACCCACCACATTTTAAGAGGAAAACCCATTTTGTACTTACACAAGCCGCACCTGTATATAAGCCGCGTGTGCCCACATTGAAAAATGTAAGACAAACACAAAATTAACCCAAACCCGACTTTAAGTCCCGCGATTGGAACTAAATGTCCTTCATTAAAGTACACAGTCCAAAAATCACAGGTTTGATGCTGACCTGCAGAGTCCGGGTCCCGTTGAAAGTAATCCAAGGAAAAAAGTGTATATTTCCAAAGGTAAGGGTAGGAAAAATATATATCTACTATTGTCCGCTGTGTCCACAAACACTCACCTTTACCGGTCCCCACTTCCCGTCACCCCGCGTTTGTTCCGGCCCTCCTTTTTGATTCGCCCGTGCAAAACTTGTCAGAATAAGTGTCTAAAATAAATACAAATAAATACATGACAAAAATATACAGTTGCAAATACATATTATACATGGGTTACACATATTTACAAAGAAATACGGTACACAGATAGAGTTTTCAAAGCTTTAATAATAATAATATAACTTTCATCCCAAACGGTGCCTGTGACAGGGCAGTTAATGGTAGCAACACGCTAGCAACACGCTCGCAACACAGTAAACGGGTCTGATAAATAAAAACATACCGTACTTGTAAAAATCACGGTAAACCGTCCTCATCTTCCTCCTTAGAACTGAAGCCATCAAAGTCGTCTTCCTCAGTGTCGGAAAGAAACTTTGTCATATAGACGTCGTCCCACGGTCCCGCAGCCTCACTCGCGCTGTCACTGTCGCTGGAACTCTTATCCACTCCTGATTCTGTGCTCTGTTTCCTTCTTTATCGGACTGCTTGATTGCTTTTAGCTTGAAAGCTGCGTCATGTGCCTTTCTTTTTGCATTTTGCATAATGAGGTTATGTTTACACTAATTTGATTCATGCACAAGCCAAGAAGTTGCAGTCTTCCTCGGCGCATATATTCCACCAGTCTAAATCTTACCTTTTGTACTCGAGCGCCGCTGGCGGCCGTTAGAAAAATTACATAAATTGTCCGCATCACTGAATAAGCCGCAGGGTTGAAAGTTTAGGAAAAAAGTAGCGGCTTATAGTCCGGAATTTACGGTATATAAAACATATTTTTAATGTAAAATTTTAAGGTTGGGAGTGTTGCTGGTCAAATGTTACCAGGACAAACCATGCAACTGCTGTCTGTAGACTGAAAATAATGTTCTTCTGTTGAAAGGTGGGGTGCGTAGTTTTAGGTGTCCTTAAAAAGTTTAGAATTGTAATATTTTCTCTACTAAGTATGAGTTAACAATGCCCAGCTGAGTTCGAAGAGCCTTTAGAATTGTTTTGCACTGCGCCTATCTGCTTTTCTCATATCACCAGTGTTTGGGCTGGTTAGAAGGAGGTGAGCGGGATAGGGGAGAGTAGAGCCTATTTTCTTTTATCTTATTCCATCTTCTGTGTTCCTGCCACAATATTAAGTATTGCCAGTGATGGACCCATGTGGGGGAAGCAGGAACTGGAGGCAGTGGTGCTTAAAAACAAGGACTGTATTTATTAACAAAATCGGGACTAAAGTAACAAACAAATATGTGGTAACAAAGCGACTAAAAAGTCCAAATAAGAAATCAGAAACAAAAACCAAATTTTACAAAGTCCAAACTAAGAAACAAGGACTGAAACTGGGAATAGAAACAAAGAAAAAACCCTCCCAAAACTTCCCAAAAATATTAAATTACACATACATTTTTGATACTCAGTAGTTATGACAATAGCAAAGTTTAAAGGTGTTCTCTGTCACTTAAAAATGACTTCAGCCAATAGCGATCGATTTAACGGATGATTGACACATCTTTTTCGGCCAATTGCAGGGTTTGTTTTGCCCCTCTAGCCAATCCAAGGCTCCGAATAACTTCAGCCAATAGCGATCGATTTGACTGATGATTGACACATCTTTTTCGGCCAATTGCAGGGTTTGTTTCGGCCCTCTAGCCTATCCGAGGCTCCGAATAACTTTAGCCAATAGCGATCGATTCAAATGATGATTGACACATTGGTTAGCCAATGAAACGCCGGTATATAAATCCCAGCATACACCGTGGACTACTCCACATTCGGGGGAAAATCGGGTCGGCGGCTGTTGCGTAAGTTGCGAGACCTTGCGATTTAATATTGATCCATATATAAGGCGCACTGTATTATAAGGCGCATGGTCAGCTTTTGAAAAAAATAAGACTTTTAGGTGCGCCTTATAGTGCGGAAAATACGGTAATTTAAATTGTGTCTGCGATGTCACCAGTCACTGAAATCGGTGCTACATATCATGGGAAAGCTTAAACTATTGAGATTCACAATAAGGGGAACATAACCCTTGCACTTAAACACATTTCATAGTAGCCTGTTTCGGTGTAGCTACTTCGTGGATTTTCACTTTTTGCGGGTGGTTTTGGTGCCCATTCACCGCGATAACCGAGGGATTACTGTAATGTGCAGTAGTTAAATGTTATGTCCTGGCCATATATATTCATTAAAAGAGCCATATATGGCTCGCAAGCCATAGGTTCCCGACCCCTGACATAGAGCCCAGTGAGTGACACGTGTGCCTGCACCGCAGTATAACGGAACGTCAACATCAGCACCCTCACATTCAAGCTGTGTTTGGTTCTTCTATGCAACCACTCACACAGCAACACACACATCTGGTCCGGAGCTGTCAGAGCTCATAAATAAGATGGCCCTTTAAGTGTGCTGATTGCAGCAGATATGTGAAGGTGACCATGATGTAATGGAAGTGCAGCTTCTCACCGTGCAAAACTTTGACGTCCACTGCTAATGAAATCCTCAACTCATCTAAATGTCATCATAGAGAAAGAAAACATGCAGCGTATATCAGTGAAACTATTTCGCTGTACAGTCTTTCTTTGTAAATATCTTATGTTTCATGGTGGGCACATGCGGCTAATAGTCAGGTGCGGCTTATGTATGTGCAACATGTTTTTTTGTTTGTTTTTTTTTCTTGAAAAATGTACTGGGTGCGGCTTATCATCAGGGGTGCCTTACATCCAAATTTTATAGTACATAAGAGTTGAATCATGTTCCATGAAGGTATCATGACCAGAACGGAGACAGGACCTACTCGCTTAACGTTTCTCACAAGTTTTATTAGAAGAAAGGGAAAGGGTTGCGCCCACAATCCGGGGATTGCTGGACGTGGGAGTCAGGTCGCTCTCAACGCGGAAGTGGGACTTCCGTGGTGAGCGATGGCGGTGTCGGGAACGATAAAAACGGGTCATTAGACGGGATAGAAGAGCAAAAACGTGGTCGGGATCGGAAACAAGTCGAAAGCCAGGAGAGGAGAGTAGACGTGGTCGAGATCAAAAACGGATCGTTATTCAGGACGGGAGAGCAGAAGTGGTCGAGATCAAAACAGGTCGTAATTCGGGACGAGAGAGCAGACGTGGTCGAGATCAAAACAGATCGTAGCGGGAGACAAACAGGAGCAAAAAACAGGAAGGGCGAAAAAGAGCTTGCCGTGTAAAAACAGAGATTCGCAGACGGACCGAAAAAAGGGGACTGACAGAACAGAGTTCAAATACTGACAGGGCGCCAATCTGTCAACAAGCTGCAGCTGGTGCCACACGGGCGGGGCCAATTAGGCGCCATGGCAACTGTGGCACACGGGCAGGGCCAATTGGGCAACCACGTCTACTCTCCTTTCCTGGCTTATTAATGACAATTCAATGTATTACTGGTTTAATACTCTTTATTATCTACATATTTATATTATGGTTTGTTTTTATCAAAATACGTATTTTCATATTTCTTTAGTATGTGGCAATTTTAAAAGAGTTATAGGGAGTCCGCTTATATACGATACAAGCATTTACAGACGCTCCCCTACTTACGCACATTTGAGCGATGTAAAACGTTTTTTTTTTTTCAGGATGACGAAAAATATTCGGACATTGCTGTAAGTTACTGTAGTGCTTCTTTCCGCCACTACCGGCATGTGGCGCTATGAGAGTTCACCCAGCATCCACCCCGAAGACGAAATCCGACTTCCTCTCCCTACTTTGTGTTTGGACATACTATGATGTATCTCCAGCGCGCTAAGAACTTTGACATTTTTATTGTTTAACGTCTCGTGCATCTTTTCGATATGGTTGGTGTCAAGTGTATAGAAGAGGGAGGCCGTTTTATTTGAAATGAAAGTGGAAATAAGAAAGCTTGATGCGGTTGAGAAAATATTTGGTTCGCTTTTTTTCGGACACTTTCTACCACGGAAGAGAAGGTTGCCTAACTTTTGAAGCTCATCTTCCAAAAGTAAGTTAAACTTAACTTTATTTATCTTTATAGGGCTTATTATTTTATATTTTTTTTTATTTTTTAGTACAAAACAATACAGGTTACTTCTACAAAGCTTAAACATACCTATATAAACCTTAAACATACAAACTATAGCACTGAAGCAATTTATGAACAAATTCAACTTACGTAGGATTGTCCGGATCACGTTCGCAGGGTTGGGTAGGGTTACTTTAACTGGATTATTTTCAATTACTTTTGGATGACTCCAATACCAAATATGCTAATAAAAGACAAAAGAAACGAAATATGAATAAAATGACAAAATTTTGTGCAGGCTTGGGGAGCTGTTTGGATTTATTTTCATTTTCTTTCTGTCACATTTTATGTTCGTTTTGCCGGAGATCAAAGAGATCAAAGCCAGGAGAGAAAGCTTACCACGTGTTGTGAGTCATAATTGTATTCATATTTAGTTTATTTTGTCTTTTATTAGCATATTTGGTATTGGAGTAATCCAAAAGTAATTGAAAGTAATCCAGTTAAAGTAACCCTACCCAACCCTGCACGTTCGTAAGCATCTTTATGCAAGTATACACTGTGTATCCGATTTCAATTACGAGCAGTTTGCCTGAGCCGATCTCTGTCATTAGTCAAATGTTGCTTGTAGTTCTTTTTTGGGCAAGTTGCATTTAAAGACCACCGAGAAAATATAACCTCTGAAATGCAGCTGTAAATTAATCTAAATATGAATACATACCACAGCCATATCCCCCTAGTGGGAGGTGGCTAGAGTCATTTCTCACTCTTTTTGGGAGATTGATTTAGAGGAGAGGATTCCCAGCCCCCTCGCTCAACCCAACTGAGGTGTTGGGAGTCATTAGGTGACCAAACCCCCCAATTCCAACCCCTAATGCTGAACGCCAAGCAGGAAGGCAACGGGTACCAATGTTTAAGTCTTAGGTATGACTCGGCCGAGGCTTGAACCACAACCTCCCAGTCTCGGGGCGGGCGCCACACACCCAAGGCCACAGAAGCATAACCCTTGGACAGAAATCAAAAGCTCTTTATGTGACCTGTAAGACCTCTAAATCTTTCCTATTTACCTGTTTGTGTTTTCTCATCATCAAAAAATACCCAATAAATGTGGACCTGACAGGAAAAGGTCAGCTTTGCATCTTTTAAGATGCTGCAGTACAATGACGTTGATTTAAGACTATGTGCTCCCACCCACGCAGCAGGTAGCTATTTTGGGGGAAGCTCCCAGCTTCGGAAGCTTTTACTCGGACAAAAAAATGTCGGGAGAGCTTTCAGTTTAGTGATGCAGAAATGCAGTTTGACTTAAAAGAAGGAGTTTGACCTTGAAGAATGACTGCAGTCCTCCGAGGCCTTTCTGGATTCCAGATGTGATGGCCCCACGTTCGGTGTATGTGTGTTCAGCATGCTGATGCACAAGATGTATTGGGTGTATTTATAAATATCTATATATAAGAGTATATAGGAGCGTGGAGTAAAGATAGTGCTCTTAATGCATAACCTTAATGCAATGCCTGGTGCATCATGCATGGTTACTAGCTGAGAAGATGTTTGGTCACATGGCTCACAAAAAGCTTTGTCACTGGATAATCCATCCATCCATCCATTATCTGCACCGCTTATCCTCAGTAGGGTCACGGGGGTGTTGGAGCCCATCCCAGGTGTCTTCGGGCAGTGGGCAGGGGACACCCTGAACTGGTTTCCAGTCAGTTGCTGGTCACTCAGGGACAGACAATTCAAACCGGCCAATGAACCTGACATGCATGTTTTTGGAATGTGGGAGGAAACCCATGCAAGCACGGGGAGAACATGCAAACTCCACGCAGGAGGTTCGATCTCATGACCTCAGAACTGTGATGCACACGCGCTAACCACTGCGCTAACCACTGCGCTAACCACTGCGCTAACCACTGCGCTAACCACTGCGCTAACCACTGCGCTAACCACTGCGCCACCGTGCTGCCCTACTGGATAATCTAGTACAATCAAAACAATTTAAACAAAACAATAAAATATTATGTAAGTTAGTTCTTCTTACTTCTGTTCATATTACACGCCTGCAAAGTTAAGGTAGAATTAGGCCTAAAAATCCAGCCCGACCCAGCCTAGGCCTGACGAATTAACTTGATTTGCATCACTGAGCCTGAAGAAATGTCACATTTTATCTGTGAGGACCCGGGAGGAGGAGTGGCGATTTATGATAACAAATTAAAGCCTTTCTATTGTAACAAAACCCGAGTTAAACAAGATAGTATAAAAATGCAGAGGTTCAGGGTTCAAGTCCAGCTACCGCAGCGTCCCCGTGTGGAGTTTGCATGTTCTCCCCGTGGGTTTCCTCCGGGCACTCCGGTTTCCTCCCACATTCCAAAATCATGCATGTCAAGTTAATTGGCCGGTTCTAATTGTGTGAATGAGCGAGTGAATGGTTGATTGTCTTTGTGTGGCCTGCCCATTGCCCGAAGATAGCAGGGATGGGCTCCAGCAGCCCCGCAACCCTACTGAGGATAAGCGGTGCAGATGACGGATGGCAAGATAGTTGTCGGGAAATTTTTACGGCAATTCTTCATTTGGGTTGAAAATTGGGCCATAAACCACAGCAGCGGTACGTCCTATTGTACTTTATGAGAGAGAGAGAGAGAGGCAGAGAGGCAAAGAAGAACAATAACGGGTTGATAAAAAATAAGTTCGTGATAGATAACCGCTGCTTGTAATGTAAAATATTTAAGACTCGTCCCGAGACAGAATTCGGGTCAAATTCGGACTTGGACTCAAATCTCAAGAGCTTCAATGGACATTGCACAGAATGCCTATTTTTTGTGTCATTTTCACTATTATACCTCACAATTGTGCGTTATTTAAACTATTTTGCACAGTTTGCATCATTGGCACTATTGGCCAACAATGTTGCTGTTTTTTGAATCCCACACCTTTTAGAGTGCATCTGTTTTTTTGTAACCTAGAAACTGACATAATAAAGCGGGGCTCAGTCGAGGACCTTCAGAACGGATTGGTATTCTCTTATCTTGAGTATTTTTTCCACAGTCCTCACTTGTTCTCCTTTCTAGTGAAACTTCATTGATTTATTTTCCTTATTTTTAGTGCTGGGAAGAGAAAACTGATGAAGTGGTCACGTGATTGAGTGGGCATGGCGTTCAAAATACGGTTGCATGGACAGGTGCTGGAAGAAGTTGAAAGCTTTATGTACTTGGGTTGTGATGTGGCTGCAGTTGGTGGAATGGACTGCGAGGTATTGCACGGAGTGAATCAAGGAAGCAAGTTTTTGGGTGCTCTGAGGAGAGTGATGAGTCAAGTCAAGTCAAGTCAAATGTATTTATATAACCCTTAATCACAAAAATGTCTCAAAGGACTGCAAAGGATTACAATGACACAATGACCTGATCTTAAACCAACATGCGGGCAAGGAACAACTCAAAACCTCAGCGTGAGGAAAAAGAGAAACCTTGAGAGGGGACCTCACAAATGGTAATCCCCTTTCAGGATGACAAGGGTGAATTACATTTAGCATTACAGTACACAAACATAGTAAACACTAGGTAACATGTTGAAAATTTGTCCGGAAAGTGCATGACAGCAGCGACGCCCCCAGTCTGTAAACTAGTCCAGAAAGTCTATGACGGCCACCACGCAGTTTCCCATCTCTGCCAGCTGGTCCATGCAGGCGTTCACATGCTTCAGGTCAAACGCTGGTCCGCTGACTCATCTCAAATCGACTTTCTCCTTCGTATCACCACCAGGCAGGCAGTCGGAAAAAGACAGGACAATACAGGATATGAGGTGGGCATGAGCAACAAAAGTATGAGTATGGATGTTAAGAGGGGACTGTATGAGAGTGTGATTGTGCCGACTGTGTTGTATGGTGCAGAGACTAGGAGCCTGAACGCAGATTTGAGAAGGAAATTAAATGTTTTTGAGATGAAGTGTTTGAGGAGTATGTTAGGAGGGACAAGATTGGATAGATTGAGAAATGAAATTGTGAGAGACAGAACTGGAGTAGTCGTGGAACTGAGCAAGTTTATGGATAAGAGAGTACTCGGTTGGTTTGGACTCATGGAGAGGATGGATGAGGAGCGAATGTTGAAGAGGATCTACACAGCAGAAGTCAATGGAAGGAGACCGCGATTGACGTGGATGGACGGTGTTATAAGTGCACTGCAGGAATGAGGTCTAAATCTAGTGGAAGCTAGAGCTTTTATTGGTGATAGGAATGAGTGGAGAGGTGTTGTAAAAGGATAGTGGGATGTTTAGACGTGTTCTAATTGATGGGCAGGGCACCTGTATGATGCGGCAGGGGTAAACCAGTGAAAGCTTTCGGGCCCTGCTGTTGAACAGAAGAGTGTGTTGTGTCACCCTGACCACTTTCTTGTGTCCCGTTTAATCTGGAGGGACGAAAGCATGACCAACTTGGATGTCGAGGTGCTTAACTTGTTTGTGGGTGTTTGGGCATTTGGGTTGGCCATGGTCCCAAAAAAAAATTGTGTGTGTTTTTTGCTACTTTATCTCTTTTTTTATTTTATTTGTTTTTGTATGTGTTGCTGTCGGTCACCCACTCAAGGGATATGACCAGGGTAGATAAATAGATAGATAGATAGATAGATAGATAGATAGATAGATAGATAGATAGATAGATAGATAGATAGATAGATAGATAGATAGATAGATAGATAGATAGATAGATTTTCAGTGCCTACTATCACTAATTAAAGCCTCATCATCAATCAATCATCCTAAACTTCATGTTTTGTGTAGCAATATGCTATCGAATGGTGTGTATCATCACTCAATGCCTGAGTAGCCCGATTGTCACTCTTATGTCCTTCACTGGCACATGCTAACGTGATGATCCTGAGACACGAGTGCCAAGAGCGAGTGTGGATGAAGTAGCCGCAGATGCTGTCATTCCCTTCTGGTGTAACCATGGCGATCGACCCTTCAGCGACATGTTTTGTCTTTATGCGTCATTGTCAAAGACGCAAATACTCGCATGCACCCTAACAGAAGGAGATGCTAAGTCACTGGTGCAGCAAGTGTTGGAAAAACTTTGACGTGCGAGAAGCAAGTGGCAGGTAAACATTAGGTTTGGATTGACAGGTAATGAGTCAGCGAGGAGAGTAAAAACTGTTTGAGGAGGACATCCACATGTCCCCTTTGGACTACCATAAAACTAAAAGATTGCATTCTGTCGCTCCTGATGATTTCCATTAAGATGAGGAAATAAAACAATACAGATTATTACCGTCAGGGTTGGGTAGGGTTTCTTTAACTTGATTACTTTCAATTACTTTTGGATTACTCCAATACCAAATATACTAATAAAAGACAAAAGAAACGAAATATGAATAAAATTAATACATTTTGTGCAGGCTTGGGGAGTAACGGAATACATGGAACGGCAAAAATGATGTTGGCAAGCTGTTTGGATTTATTTTCATTTTGTTTCTGTCGCATTTGATGTTCGTTTTGCCGGAGATCAAAGAGATCAAAGCCAGGAGAGAAAGCTTACCACGTGTTGTGAGTCATCATTTTATTCATATTTAGGGGTTTTTTTGTCTTTTGTTATTATATTTGGCATTGGAGTCATCCAAAAGTAATTGAAAGTAATCAAGTTAAAGCAACCCTACCCAACCCTGATTACCGTGATATAATTTTTGCTGCGATAAATAATAAAACGTTCAATAAATCGATAATTGAAACTGGAATGTCACCACCCGAAAACCAGAGAGCATGGGGGCGCTAATGTAATGAAAACTAAAGTTACGGACCAATATTCAGGAGATTAAGAAGGCGATTAGGAACAGCCAATCATTTCGCAGGAATGGTGGCTCACACAGTGAAAGCGGAAAGTACTACAACTTGGTCAAAATGAGAAAAGGATAACAGCCAGCATGCTGGTTGGTTGGTTAGATCCCTTAACTAATAAGGTTGTAGAGGCACCATTTCTTGTGGTGTGTCTTGGGCAAGTACAGCCCATCTTTCTACAGGTCAAAATATATACAGTCGCTGCCCTACTTACAAACGAGATCGTTTGTAAGTTGAATTTGTTCATAAATTGCTTCAGTGCTATATTTTCTATGTTTAAGGTTTATATAAGTGTGTTTAAGGCTTGTATAAGTAACCTGTATTGTTTTGTACTTAAGAATAAAAATTTCATGAAATATTATACTCTATATAAGTTTAACTTACTTTTGGAAGATGCGCTTCAAGAAATCCTCTTATGTGGTAGAGAGTGGATGAAAAAAAAGTGATCCAACCATTTTTTCATCCGCATCAAGCTTTCTTATTCCGCTTTTATTTCCTATGAAACGGCTCGCCTCTTCTTTACACTTTACACCAACCATATTGAATGGATGCAATGTAAAAGTTCTTGGCGTGCTGGAGATTCAGTACAATAGGTTTACACACAAACTAGGAATTAGTAGGATTTCTCCTTCGGGGTGGATGCTGGGTGAGATCTCACAGCTCCACCAAATGCCGGTAGCGGTGGAAAGAAGCACTACTGTACTGTCCTCCACTCTGTAATAGGTGCACAAGATTCAAAATCTAACTTACAGCAATGTCCGGATATTTGTCAACATCCCAAATTTTTTTTCCGTACATACCGCTTTTCGTCAGTCGAATGGTCATAAGTCAAAACATGCTGAAAGGTCTGAACAGGAGAGGCCCCCCCATCTTCACTTGCTTAGAGGTATTTTGGCTACTTCGAGTCTGATCAAAAACTGAGTGGTGACGTGCACTGCAAACTCTGCTGACCAAGACCAACACGAAAAACTTATCCCACCAGTTAAAAAAGCATCACCTGCTAGAATAAAGAAAAATAATTCATCCTCAAACTAGTGCTTGCAGACCCATGAAAAGAAATTTCCCTGAGTGAGCCAGCTATCTGTGTATTCATGCAACCAGCCCCCCTCTGAAAAGGTATACTCTTGATTAATGATCCTCATATTTGTGAAATATTGTGTGATAGTTTGTCACCAGGGCAGCACGGTGGGGCAGTGGTTAGCGCGTTTGCGGCACTGTTCTAAAGTCTCGGGAAGCTCCTGTGTGGGTTCAAATCCAGCTACCGGACTTCCTGTCCGGAGTTTGTATGTTCTCCCCGTGCTTGCGTGGGTTTCCTCCGGGTACTCCGGTTTCTTCCCACATTCCAGAGACATGCATTTCAGGTGGATTGGCCGGTCCCAATTGTCCCTAGGTGTGAATGAGCGAGCGAGTTGTCTGTCCTTGTGTGCCCTGCGATTGACTGGTTAGTTCAGGGCGTCCCCTGCCCACTGCCCGATGATTGCTGGGATGGGCTCCAGCACCCCCGCGACCCTAGAGGATAAGCGGTGCTGCTAATGAGATGAGATGAGATGAGTTTGTCCCCATTCGTCTTTGGTCTGACATAAAAGATTGGTTAAAGCGGAATCACATTCTGTCAATTTCCATTCAGAGGAGGTAATCAGACTTAAAATGTGAAAGGAAAAGAAAAAAAATTATGATAATTATCGCGATAATTACCGATATCGACCGATACGACTTTTTGGCATATCGTCCAGGTCTAGTTACCAAAATGGGTGATGATCATCGGATGCGAGTGAATCATCTGTATCACCTTTTGATGATATCAATGTTTTTTTTTGTTTGACAGGTCTAGGGATGACTTCCTCAATGACGTTACCAGGGGGACGGCAAGACCCACCTGGACAGCCGACATTTACTTCCGATTACTTGTCTGGTAAGAGTTTGTTGATAAGAAAAATGAAATAGAATTGTCTTCATTGGCAGTGATAACAAGAACCACAAAAGTTCAATCATAAAGAGTGCAATGACATTAGCAGCAACATAAACCCAAAGCAGAAGTAGATATGAATACTCTTACTTTTCTCTAAATATAGTAGGACCTACATTTTTTTCAGTCTTGTGTGCTTGTTTAAGGTGGTGATGGCCTGGAAAAGAAACTGTCTGAGAGCTTGTTAGTCTTTGTTTTAAAGGACCAGTAGTGTCTACCAGAGGGGAGTAGGTTAAAGAAGTAGTGGTCCAGGGAATAGGAGTACAGTGGAACCTCGGTTCTCGACCATAATCCGTTCCAGAACCCTTTTCGACAACCGATTTGTTCGATCACCAAAATCAATTTTCCCATTAAAAATAATGTAAATCGTTTTAATCCGTTCCAACACCCTGAATGTTTACCATGAATGTTTAATGTAAACATGAAGCTAACCCAGGCTAATTGTACGTTCGCATTATCGTAAGCTTCCGTACGAAAGATTGCGCTAACATGAACGTGTAAAAATTAAAAAATCAGGTCGTTTACAAGTCATTTAGCACCACAAGTGGCTAGCGCTTCATTGGAAAGGGGGCTCCCTTCCAACACCCTGAATTTTGGGCTCAGTTCCAACACCCTGAATGTTTCCCTCGAATCATAAAGCTAACCCAGGCTAATCCTACGTCCGTGTTATCGTAATCTTCTGTACGAAAGATTACGCTAACACGAACGTGTAAAAAAAAAAAATTATGAATAGGATTTCTTACCTTTGTGGTGGTCAGCAGAAGGCGCATGCTGTATTCCTTAGCAAGATCGGAAACTCGCACACCTCTTTCATATTTTATGTCCTTCTTAAAGGCAATAGTTGTACGAACAACTTTTCTTTTTTCACCTGTCCTGCTTGCACCGACCTTCTTCGGAGGCATAGTTAGGGGCTAAAACACTCCGTTCACCGATATTAAAAGCGAAAGCAAAAAGAGGCAAGTGCGCACGTGATAACAGTTGGTCACGAGGGGTGGGTGCGATCTACACGATCTACACCTGTACGGCGCTCAGCATCGCACTCTAGCGTTGACCGAACAGCGAAGCAAGAATTTCTCTAAATTTTTGGTCGAACTCCGATTTTTTTGAACTGAGAGGCGTTCGAAAACCGAGGTTCCACTGTACTTTATAACCTTTGTGGCTGGTCTGTGGTATCCCGAACCAGGGATATTATTTTTACGAATTTTTGCCCTGATTGAAATGTGTTGATTCACCCGCCATCGTTTTACTTCAAACTATGACATAACAGTTTCTGTTTTTTCAAATACATAGATTGGGTGAGTAAAGCTTGTGAAAACTGTACAGAATTTTAAAAATTACTCCTAATAATGCTATACGCATTATATTTCCTAAATGGTAAGTCAAGTCAAGTCAAGTCATGTTTATTTGTATAGCCCTTAATCACAGAGTCTCAAATGGCTGCACAGATCAAAGACTATTGCAAACTCCAGGCTATTATGACACCATCCCCAGATCTAAAACCTACATGAGGGCAAATAATACACAGATATTGTCAACATAAAATATAGGTTATTCATATGCTATAGAATAGAAGTGTGTCTTAAGCTTAGATTTAAACATTTCCACTGAGGTTGTAGATCGAATCTCTGGAGGAAGAGCATTCCACGGCACTGGGGCCCGAATGGAGAACGCTCTGGAACCTGTGGATCTCTTCTTGGCTCTTGGGATCACTAGTAGACCAGCAATTTCAGAGCGAAGGCTCCGGACCGGAACTTAGGGGGAAATTAAGTCTGAAAGATATGAGGGAGCAAGTCCTTGCATGCTTTTGTATACTACTAACAGACCCTTGAAATCACATCTTAAGCTAACAGGGAGCCAATGCAGGTTAGCTAAAATCGGGGTCATGTGATCAAACTGTATTATTAACTTTACCCGAAATAAACAAACAAATATTAGTTGTATCTGGGGACTTTCTAACAGCCCAAAGATGAAGCTCTTGATTTACCAGGTAATCTACATTCCTACCCTTGCTTATGGTCATGAGCTGTAGGTCATAACCAGAAGAACAAAATCCCTGATACAGGCATCAGAAATTAGTTTTCACTGCCAGGTATCCAGGCACCCTTTACAGTAAAGGTGAGACGCTTGGTCATCCGAGAGGGATTCAATGTTAAACCAGCTGACGTAGCTCAGGTACCCGGTTCGGATGCCTTTTGAGCAACTCCTTAAATAGTTGTTCTGGGTACGTCTCTCCAGCAGGAGCACCAAGGACAACCCTTGACACGCTGAAGCGATTTGTCTCTTGGATGGCCTGGTAGAGCTAGATGATTTGGATCAAGTGGCTGGGGATAGAGCCGCCTGGGTTTACCTGTTAATGCTGTTGCCACCACGAACTGCCCCCCAGGTAGGCAGAAGACAATGGAGAATGGAGGGATGGACTTTATACCAAATGACTAACCTTTAATAACACGGCTAACCAATTTGGCTGGCATACCCAGATCCAAAAGTAGTAATTAGAAAAGACATAACTGATGAAAATTATATCCATCCAACCATCCATTATTTTCCCCTTATCCGGGGTCGGGTCGCGGGGGCAGGAGCCTTAAAAGGGAAACCCAGACGTCCCTATCCCCAGCCACCTCCTCCAGCTCATCCGACGGGATCCCGAGGCGTTCCCAAGACAGCCGAGAGACATAATCTCACCAGTGTGTCCTGGGTCGCCTTTGGGGCCTCCTGACGGTGGGACATGCCCGGGACACCTCCCGAGGGAGGCGTCCAGGAGGCATCCTTATCAGATGCCGAGCCACCTCAACTGGCTCCTCTCAATGCGTAAGAGCAGTTGCTCTACACAGAGTCCCTCCCGACTGACTAAGCTTCTCACCTTATCTCTAAGGGAAAACCCAGACACCAAAATTACAGGTTCACATTGAAATTTTAGGAACATAAACTAATGATTATGAGCAAAACATTTTTGAAGTGGATTTCTGGATTCGTTCTTTTGATACACTATATGATTTTAAGTCAACTTTTCTGCATATGTACTAACCTCCTTTTTGCCTCCCAAGGTCCGATGATGGGAGGGATGCCTGGCCAATGGAACCAGAATAAGGCAAAGGACACCAGCATGCCTGACTCCTTTCTAGGTTCTATTTTGATCTTATATAATCACTTTATAGATTGTCATTTGTTTAAATGAGCAAATATTTGTTAACGTTGAATTGACAAACCAAGTGATTTTCAAACAATGGTTGTTACCAATTAGATACGTTTGGCAAGAACCAGACCTGGTATTTGTATAGATGTTGGTACAACAAAATTTAGAAAGATGGTATTCAAAAGAAGTAGTGTTTTCCACCATTTAGTTGAACTAAGGCTCAATTCCATAACCATCTCTTTCCCTTAATTGTATTCCTTCCTCTAGCAAAGGGTGTTCAAGCTGAGGGTAAGAATCGCCCATTCTTATCCGAAACGTAGAGTATGGTGGAGAAACACAAGCCCTGTTTCACAAACTCAGGTCAGGAGTCAAGTCAAGTCAAGTCATTTTTATTTGTGACGCCCTTAATCACAAAGAGACTCAAAAGGCTGCACAGATCACAGATTATTGCAAACCACAGACTATTATGACACCATCACCTGATCTAAAACTTACATGAGGGCAAGTAATACACCGATACACAGATATCGTCAACATAAGATATAGGTTATTCATATGCTATGGAATAGAAGTGTGTTTTAAGCTTAGATTTAAACATTTCAACAGAGGTTGCAGATCCAATCTCAGGGGGAAGAGCATTCCACAGCACCTGGGCCCGAATGGAGAACGCTCTCGAACCTGCGGATCTCTTCTTGGCTCTTGGGATCACTAGTAGACCAGCGTTTTCAGAGCGAAGGCTCCGGACCGGAACATAGGTGGAAATTAAATCTGAAAGATATGAGGGAGCAAGTCCATGCATGATTTTGTATACTACCAACAGAACCTTAAAATCACACCTTAAGCTAACAGGGAGCCAATGTGGGTTAGCTAAAATCGGGTGTGATCAAACTTTCTTCTCCGAGTTAAACCAGCTCAGTAGCCTAGATGGTAAGGCGCCCGCTTTGAGACTGGGAGGTCGCTGGTTCGCGCCTCGGCCGAGTCATACCTAAGACTTATAACATTGGTAAAATGGCGGCGCCCTCTGTTGGCTGCGGCTGCATCGGCTCGCTACAACGGGTCAGGTGTATCGACATTTCGTTCTGTGTACATTGTTACAAAGAATGACAATACAAAGGAAAGGAAAATAATTAAAAGCCTCACTGCAGCATTTTGTACTAGCTTAAGGCTCTTTGATTTTGGACTTCAGGAGACCGGAGAGTCGTGTATTACAGTAATCAAGACGGGAGGTAACAAATGCATGAATTATAATCTCCGCATCCGACTGAGACAGCAGAAGGCGAATGTTGCGAAGATGGAAAAAAGCAGGAGCATCCTATCGTCTCCTTAGTCACACCCCTTCAGCATTACCGACCAACTGGAAGCAATCGTAGGAGGGATTGAACCAATGCTATGTGTTTATGCTGTGTTAAGGAACATAAGTTTCAACAGATGGGGATGTAGGACAAGCAAAAGGGCCAAGGGGAGGTGGTTCTGGCAAAGACGAGGAAGAACAAACAAGAGTGAAGTGCAGTACTCGTCTGATGGCTTATTTACATGTTTTGGCGATTTCCATATTACTGTTTTGGAGTGGGGGAAATTAAAGGAGCAAAAAAGGAATGACCAACTGTTGCACATGTTTAGACACTAACAATGCAGCATGAAGTCTTGATTCGTGATATTGAACCTGTAGTGTTGGTGACTTGGAAAGCAGTAAGTATGTTCCAAATTATTTGAGTCATAATTCCTTTGCCAAATACAGCTACTAGGCTTCCTGTTTCCTCCCACATTCCAGAAACATGAATGTCAGGTTCATGAGCTGGGCAGTTGTCTGTCTCTCTGTGCTCTGTGACTTGCTGGAAACCAGTTCAGAGTGTCCCCTGCCCACTGCCCGAAGATAGCTGGGATGGGCTCCAGCATCCCCGCGACCCTACTGACGATAAGCGGTGCAGATAAAAGAATAGAATAGAATAGAATATACCTTTATTGTCATAGTTACAACATGGGATATATTGTGCCAACGAAATTGGACGTGGCACTCCAGTCCCACATTTTACAGTGAGGATATAAGGAAAACAAAGAGATAAAGGAACAAAGAAGATGTTTGTACTGTCCTTGTTGTATAGGCTTTGTTTTCCTCCGGAGGGGGGGTGTATGAGGGGGTGAGGGACAGACAGAGATGGGCAGATCCAACTAGATATTTGACCTTACTGTACACACGGTCCAGTGTTTTTTCCCTAATTGTTCAGTCCACGTATTAAATGGATTTGGGAAGTACAGTCCTTAAACATGCCCGATTAAAGTCGCCGGCGACGATAAAAGCTCGTTGGGGTGTGCAAGCTGCTGTTTATTGTTAGCAACGGGCAGGAGATTTAGCGCTATGCTAACGTTAGCATCCGGTGGAACGAAAACAGCAAGCACAATGACCACAGTTAGCTCTCTCGGTAGATAGAAGGGTCTACACGATACTGCTAGAAACTCTATATCGAGTGAGCAGTGTGTGTCAATGATTCGGCTGTTATTGTAGCGCATAGTCCCCCACCCCTGTTTTTACCGGAGTCTCCAGTAGAAGAAGCAGTGTTGGGGAAATTGCAGGTTCGATAATCGAGAGAAAAGTCTTCTCATGTGTGGATAAGGAAAATGGACAGGAGCCAGCTGCGTGGGAGGGAGATACAACTTTATTGATGCGTCAATGAAGTTTCTCAGAGAGCTGGGAACATGACAATGTTTTTAAAGCTGGTAGCGACGATTAAGCTTCGATTACACCCCAAAAGGCGGTCCTGTATCACGTATCAAGTTCAGAGCGTCCCGTCCCTTGCACGCTATCTTCAACGAAACTTAATCGTCTGCCAAGAGTATCTTCAAGCGATGTCAACCCGACCTTTTCCCACAACTGTAAGCAAGTCTTTCTAAATTTCTACATGTATGCAAATCTATTCTACAAATGCAAGTGTATTTACCACAACAGCAGAAGGGTAAATATAATCAAGACATAGTTGGTGGGCGAAAGAGCAAATAATGGGACTGAGCCTTAGTATAATATCAGGTTTTACAGGATATAACACTCAGGCCAAAGTAAAACAGGTGAATTTGAATGAGAAATTAAATTGGGCCTGTTAAACATCTCATCTTCCTGTCCTCCAGGATTCTCTCAAACTGGAATGAGTGGGAATATCGGTTCCAGCATGCCGCCATTCCAGACGAATGTCAATGCCCCTCTGGGTCAGATGGGGCCAGGAAAAGCGGCGGACACGCAGAGAAGCTCTGGCCTCTTTGCTATGGAGCCCCAAAACATCACTCCAGCCGGTGGCAACAATCCCTTCAAACAGAGTGATCCATTTTCATCTGGTGGTCCAGGCATGCATTCTTTGGACCGCAATCCAGGTAAAAGGAACTCTTTGTTTGCATGCTAAACCTGAAAAGGGTTAAATTTCGGGAGTTAAAACGCATGTTCTGGACATGCTTTTCGTCAATGTCCGTGGCCTGAAATTATGAAATCAAGTCGGAAAATATGATTGTCCCTAAAGTCCCCTTTCCGTGTTCGTAAACAAATGAGACTTAGCCAAGATGCGCTCGAATTGTTGAACTAGAATGGCGGAATTCATGTCAGTTTACAGCAGCCTATTGACAGAAAAATATTTTGGATCGAAGATAATAACATCTCAAATAAGCACAAAGTCCATGACTTGTTCTTGTTGTACACAACGCCGGTCTTTATCGGGTAAGTAATCAGTAAAATCCTTTTTATGCCAGTAAGTAAATGGATGAAAATAGTAGCCTAGATACCCAGTTCATTTAACAGCAGCGTAGTTTACACATAAGTTAAACTTTAGAAGGTATATCAAACATACGACACGTCATACATTTCTGAGTACCGGAAACAAAACTGGAAACCGAAATTAAACAGGACAAAATAAACGGGAACAATACCGGACAGGGAATACTAACAGGAACAGAACTGTGTCGAAACCCACGTCAGAAGTTCGTTGACGGACTGACAAACGAAGAGAGAGCGCACTGAGCTTAAAAAGACGGAAAGCCAATCTGTTAATGAGCCGCAGCTGGCACCACACGGGCGGGGCCAATTGGGCACCATGGCAACCGTGATAATGACAATAAATAATTATTATATTAACATTATTATAATAACAATATAATAATGTATGTTAAATGTATATAATAAAAACTGTACATTGAAAGGTGCCTGGTTCAAGCCTGGCCTGGAGAAGCATGGGTGCAACCAGGCTGTGCTTGTCCAAGACACCGGAAATGTTGCCCTTACAACCCTGGTGGTTAAGGGAACAATAGCTATACTGTTAAAAATATTATCTCATCTCATCTCATCTCATTAGCTGCACCGCTTATCCTCAGTAGGGTCACGGGGGTGCTGGAGCCCATCCCAGCAATCATCGGGCAGTGGGCAGGGGACACCCTGAACTGGTTGCCAGCCAATCGCAGGACACACAGGGACAGACAACTCGCTCGCCCATTCACACCTAGGGACAATTTGGACCGGCCAATAAAAATATTATAATTGTTATTATTTTTATTATCATTATTTTAAAAGGTCTTCTAGCTAGCAGTAAGTATTAAGCATTCAAGTAAATCTAAACCAGATAATAATGTCCTCAGTCCTCTCAGTTATTCAATGGACTGCTGCCGAAAGCTCTTACAGTGCTTTTGAAAAGGTCTATTTATTTTAAACCAAAAACTGTGTTCCTTGTCGTTACAATTCGTGCGACTCTAAAAACGCAACTCAACCAGCTTTTCCGCGCACAAGAAAATCAAGAAAATCTAGCCAGCTCACAAAAATCAGGGCGCAAAATTGCTAATTAAGAAGCAAATTAAGTCAAAGTCACAGTGCATGAAGGTAAAAATACACGGGTTCCCCTGATGCGGTGTTCGAAATGCGGTATTTTGAAGT
Organism: Urocampus carinirostris; assembly: GCF_059441175.1. Classification (NCBI taxonomy): domain Eukaryota; kingdom Metazoa; phylum Chordata; class Actinopteri; order Syngnathiformes; family Syngnathidae; genus Urocampus; species Urocampus carinirostris. The sequence continues at coordinate 69,091,639 of NC_142349.1, read as the reverse complement.
CGAACGAAGTTGAGTAAAGTTAGTAGAGTTTTTCGAGAACCGGCTTCTTCGGCTCGGCTCACTAAATAGAACCGGCTCTTTCGGGTCCCAAACGGCTCTTCAGGTTGTTTTGGCTTCTTTAATCCCTAAACGACCCAATATTATGTAAAATTGTGCACGAAATGACTTAAAAGAAGGGGAATAGAACAAAAAAGAAAAAAATACCAAAATGAAAAAGGAGTGAAAAGCTGAGAAAAAAAGAAACAAAAGCAAGAGAAAAAAAGAAGGAAAAATTCTGAAAAAAAGGCCAGAAAAAATAATCCGTACAACCTTTGCAATAATACTTTAGTCAATTCATCCAAAAGTGAAATTTTATTTTGCATTGCCGGAAACTCAGCAAAATGTAACTTGATGTCAAATTTTGGACATGTTTTATTATTAATTATCTTGCCACACTTGGGATTACGGTTGCTCACTGTTGTTTCAAGCGTTGCTCACCGACTTTCTGTGAACGCTCAGACCCGTAATGAAAATTACAGGGAACATTGAACTCAACATATAAATCTTCTCTTCTCCATTCAACCTCACCCTCCTACTATTGCTGTTTTGATCCGGTGATGACGTAGGCAGGAAAAGGGTCAATAGATGCAGGAAAGCACTGCACCACAAAGGAAACTATTTGACCAGCAGGGGGCAGCCTTGCCGTGCAGCTGACGAGTTACAGTACTCTGCTGTGTCTGTTTTGTTTACATCCATCTTCCCTGCAGTATTTTCTCATCTATTGGAGCCACGCAGCAGTAGATTCTGGAGCATGAGGGAAATAAGAAGCCATTTCCAGTTGTTGTCATAGAAATTGAAAGGGAATTTGAAAACATTCATTAGTGGCCTACATGCTCAAATGATTATACTATTCTGAGGCGAGCGGGCCCGGAAGGATTATTCATTATTTCGATTGTGTGCCAGGATCGGTACATCCATTAAGTACTCCTCCTGTTGGAGCTTTTTATAGCAAGAAAATCTTACCGCAAATAGCAAGCAGTCAATAAGAAGGTAGATATAGGTGCCGACAGGGTTGGGTAGGGTTACTTTAACTGGATTACTTTCAATTATTTTTGGATTACTCCGATACCAAATATGCTAATACATGGAATACATGGAACGGCAAAAATGATGTTGGCAAGCTGTTTTCATTTTGTTACTGTCGCATTTTATGTTCGTTTTGCCGGAGATCAAAGAGATCAAAGCCAGGAGAGAAAGCTTAACACGTGTTGTGAGTCATAATTTTATTCATATTTAGTTTCTTTTGTCTTTTATTAGCATATTTGGTATTGGAGTCATCCAAAAGTCATTGAAAGTAATCAAGTTAAAGTACTTTCAACTACTTGTGGCTTACTCCGTTACCAAATATGCTAATAAAAGACAAAAGAAACGAAATATGAATAAAATGACTACATTTTGTGCAGGCTTGGGGAGTAACGGAATACATGGAACGGCAAAAATGATGTTGGCAAGCTGTTTGGATTTATTTTCATTTTGTTTTTGTCGCATTTTATGTTCGTTTTGCCGGAGATCAAAGAGATCAAAGCCAGGAGAGAAATCTTACCACGTGTTGTGAGTCATCATTTTATTCATATTTAGTTTCTTTTTTTTATTAGCATATTTGGAATTGGAGTAATCCAAAAGTAATTGAAAGTAATCAAGTTAAAGTACTTTCAACTACTTTTGGATTACTCCAATACCAAATATGCTAATAAAAGACAAAATAAACGAATTATGAATAAAATTAATAAATTTTGTGGAGGCTTGGAATACATGGAACGGCAAAAATGATGTCGGCAAGCTGTTTGGATTTATTTTCATTTTGTTTCCGTCGTATTTTATGATCGTTTTGCCGGACATCAAAGAGATCAAAGCCAGGAGAGAAAGCTTACCACGTGTTGTGAGTCATCATTTTATTCATATTTAGTTTCTTTTTTTTATTAGCATATTTGGAATTGGAGTAATCCAAAAGTAATTGAAAGTAATCAAGTTAAAGTACTTTCAACTACTTTTGGATTACTCCAATTCCAAATATGCTAATAAAAGACAAAAGAAACGAAATATGAATAAAATTAATAAATTTTGTGGAGGCTTGGAATACATGGAACGGCAAAAATGATGTTGGCAAGCTGTTTGGATTTATTTTCATTTTGTTTCTGTCGCATTTTATGTTCGTTTTGCCGGAGATCAAAGAGATCAAAGCCAGGAGAGAAAGCTTACCACGTGTTGTGAGTCATACTTTTATTCATATTTAGTTTATTTTGTCTTTTATTGGCATATTTGGTATTGGAGTCATCCAAAAGTAATTGAAAGTAATCCAGTTAAAGTAACCCTACCCAACCCTGGTCGCATTTGATGTTAGTTTTGCCGGAGATCAAAGAGATCAAAGCCAGGAGAGAAAGCTTACCACGTGTTGTGAGTCATCATTTTATTCATATTTAGTTTCTTTTGTCTTTTATTAGCATATTTGGTATTGGAGTCATCCAAAAGCAATTGAAAGTAATCAAGTTAAAGTACTTTCAACTACTTGTGGCTTACTCCAATACCAAATATGCTAATAAAAGACAAAAGAAACGAAATATGAATAAAATTACTAAATTTTGTGCAGGCTTAAGGAGTAACGGAACACATGGAACGGCAAAAATGATGTTGGCAAGCTGTTTGGATTTATTTTCATTTTCTTTCTGTGGCATTTTATGTTCGTTTTGCCGGAGATCAAAGAGATCAAAGCCAGGAGAGAGAGCTTACCACGTGTTGTGAGTCATCATTTTATTCACATTTAGTTTCTTTTGTCTTTTATTAGCATATTTGGTATTGGAGTCATCCAAAAGTCATTGAAAGTAATCAAGTTAAAGTACTTTCAACTACTTTTGGATGACTCCAATACCAAATATGCAAATAAAAGACAAAAGAAACAAAATCAAATATGCTAATAAAAGACAAAAGAAACTAAATATGAATACAATTACTAAATTTTGTGCAGGCTTGGGGAGTAACGGAACACATGGAATGGCAAAAATGATGTTGGCAAGCTGTTTGGATTTATTTTCATTTTGTTTCTGTCGCATTTGATGTTCGTTTTGCCGGAGATCAAAGAGATCAAAGCCAGGAGAGAAAGCTTACCACGTGTTGTGAGTCATCATTTTATTCATATTTAGTTTCTTTTTTTTATTTAGCATATTTGGTATCGGAGTCATCCAAAAGTAATTGAAAGTAATCCAGTTTAAGTAACCCTACCCAACCCTGGGTCCCGTGCAGCTTTTTCTTCGATTTTGAATTGTTTTATCCCGTCATGCAAAGCCGAATGTTGTGCTGTCGATAGTGGAAGCTGTGATATTTTAAAGGAAAGAGACAAAAATAAGCTGATTGAAAGGGTCCAGACGATCACTTTGTGTTTTAGCATTTTTCTATTTTCGGTTTCTCTGTGTTTTCTCTTTCTACCTCTCATTCAGTTCCAGTGAAGTAATAATGAGTCATATTTTAGTTACCATGAGTGCATATTTATTGTCATGACAAATAAAGGAAAAAAGTTACGATTTGATTGTTTCAAGCATGTTTAAATGAGAACAATGATTTGTTTATTTTTGGGCGAATTTGCATGCATTGCGAGAACTTCTCATCTTGTTCATGTATTCAAAAGAAGTGTGATTATTATTATTATTATTTTATTTCCAATGCATGTGTAGGTCTTGGTCTTATGTCATGCTCCAAGCATGTATGAGTTGGTTATGAATCATGCATGCAATACTGTACAATGTTTATTTTGGTTGATGCCTATTTTGCCATGTTGTCTGTATTGCTTTTTGTATCCCCTGCCAATGATGATGCCATTTCAATGTGAATTAAACTGATTGTGTACCTTAAAATATGGTATTATAGATGCATTAAACTGTAGAACTTTTCTGAAATTCAATCAATTGGAGTTTAGGCACCCAAAAAGTACAGTGGAACCTTGAAGATCTACCTCGATCCATTTAGTGATGTTTCCGCCAATTTGATTTGTTGTCCCATAGAAAAAAAACAAGTAGCGACTCCCAGAATGAATGTGTTAGTTCCCTGTAGAATTTAATTGTAAACAAATTTGGTAGAATTAAATAGAATAGAATAGAATATACCTTTATTGTCATTGTTACAAAATGGGTTAACATATTGTGACAACGAAATTGGGCATGACACTCCAGTTTCACACATTCACAGTGAGGTAAAGAAACCAAGAATAGAATAGAATAGAATAGATTAGAATAGAATATGCCTTTATTGTCATTGTTACAAAATGGGTTAACATATTGTGACAACGAAATTGGGCATGACACTCCAGTTCCACACATTCACAGTGAGGTGAAGAAACCAAGAATAGAATAGAATAGAATAGAATAGAATAGAATAGAATAGAATATGCCTTTATTGTCATTGTTACAAAATGGGTTAACATATATATGACAACGATATTGGGCATGACACTCCAGTTTCACACATTCACAGTGAGGTGAAGAAACCAAGAATAGAATAGAATAGAATAGAATAGAATAGAATAGAATATGCCTTTATTGTCATTGTTACAACATGGGATATGCTGTGAGAACGAAATTGGACGACTCCAGTTCCACATTTACAGTGAGGATAAGGAAACAAAGAGATAAAGGAACAAAGAACTAACTGTCTTTGTTGTAAGTAGGCTTTGTTTTCCTTCGGAGGGGGGTGAGGGACAAACAGAGTTGGTGGATACAACCGGAATGTTTGATGTTTGATCTTACATTACACATAGTCCAGTGTTTTTCCCGAATTGCTCAGTCCACATATTGAATGGATTTGGGAGTACAGTCCATAAACATGCCCGATTAAAGTCGCCGTCGACGATAAAGCTCCGTTGGGGTGTGCAAGCTGCTGTTTATTGATAGCAGCGGGCAGGAGATTTAGCGCTATGCTAACGTTAGCATCCGGTGAAATGGTTAGCGGTGGAAAGTAAACAACAAACACAAAGACCACAGTTAACTCTCCCGGTACATAGAAGGGTCTGCACGATACTGCTAGAAACTCCATATCGAGTGAGCAGTGTGTTTCAATGGTTCGGCTGTTATTGTAGCGCGTAGTCTCCGATCCCTGTTTTTACCGGAGTCTTCGTCTCGTTCGAGCCGGTGATGTAATGCGGTGTCGGGAAAGCCAAGACTCCGTGATGACAAAAATACTCCAAGATAAGGAACAGAGAAGATAGGGTTATAAAACAAGGAGGATAAGGTTATAGTTATAATTTACACAATATTTACACCAAGAAATGACGGCATGTAGGATGTTACATACAGTTGGTATCGTAAGGGTTTGTGCGATATGCATTTGGTGCAAAAATAGTCAACATGGTGCAAAAAAAATAGTCAACATTGTGCAAGGTGAGCAGTAAACATCGTGCAGTCAACATTGTGCAAGAAACATAGACATGAGTACCAATTTACGTTCGTATGAGGTAGTGTGTTTGCAAGAGTTTTCAGTTTTTGGTGCGGTGTGTGTATAGGGTGGTAATGGCTCTGGGGAAGAAACTTGTAAAAAATGTAAGCGCACTTTTATAATATCACTCAAACCATCCAAGTAAATCAAAGAGGAAGCACTTGTGGATTTAAGTATTCCTTTGCAAACTAAGTATTACCCATTTAGACAAATATTTTGGTAATAGGAAGTACACACCCCTGCTGTGTCAGAACAACAAATCTGAATATTGTCCATCGAAAGGACGTGCAAGATCCAAGCAGTTAAACCAAATGGAAAAAAATAAATTAGACATGAAAAAATATGTATACTTTGATAATACTTCATATGTATCAGTACTTTAGGCATAGTGTTAACCATTCACTCATAGTGTGTACTAAGGTATAGTAATTTAAATCCTCGTTTTTTTATCACTGCAAGTTCTGGGATACAGTACAACAATTGCAGTTTTGTATCGCCCACTTGTGTTTTTATAAGGCACACACAATCCTGAACTAACAAAAATAGAGAAAGGCATGGTGGGAGATAGTTCAGCCAATAGCATCTCAGTATCTTCAAGATGCCAGACCAGCATCTTTTATGACGTCAACCAATAGTAGACAGGAATCTTAGAGCCACATCAGGACACTCATTTACTGTAGAATGTCCTAACGCAGCAAAGTTTTAATTTAGTATTTTTTTCGGCACGCAAACAAATGTTTTTGGGTGTAGTATGTTGTGGAAAATGTCGTAATGATGGTCCGAAAAACATATTCCACACCGAAAGTAATAATATCGTAAGGTAGGGACGCTGTAACCCAGGGGTCTTCTGAACCGCTGTCAATTGGAACAAGACATATTTTTTAACAGTGTATTATAAATATTCAAATTCAATATTTATATATTATTTTCCAGTCACTATAACAAAAATGAGAGACCTTAAAATATAAGCACTAAGTGTTGAACACAATTATTTTATTTAATTTATGAATTCAATTTTAGATTTGCGTTGTTAGTGGAACCCAGGACTTTAAGCTTTATGTCTGTGCTATACTGTACTATACTATACCAGTGTTCTCGTTTGTCCTAGGCGCATCATTTTTGCTTGGGACGCATAGTGTTAAATCAACGTCCGTCCCCGGGACGCAACTTTTTTGACACAAAATTGTCATTATTACCCAATTACCGTAAATTCCGGACTATAGAGCGCACCTGATTATAAGCCGCACCCACCACATTTCGGGAGGAAAATCGATTTTGTACATACACAAGCCTCACCTGTACATTAGCCGCATGCGCCCACATTGAAAAAAACGCAATACAAACACGAAATTAACCCATACCCGAAAAGTCCAAAAAACACAGCCGGCAAAATGAACAGAAAATGATACCGGTACTTAACATTTCAGGCAGACCTGCAGAGTCCGGGTGCCCGTTGAAAGTAATCCAAGGAAAAAAGTGTATATTTCCAAAGGTAAGGGTGGGAAAAATATATATCCACTATTGTCGGCCGCGTCCACAAACACGTCTCACCTTTACTCCACTTCCCGTCAGCCCGCGTTTGCCCCGCCCCTTCTTTCTCATTTCCTCGTACAAAACATATCAGAATAAGTTTCTAAAATAAAAGGAGAATGTCTCCCGCGTTCACAAACACTCACCTTTACCCGTCCCCAGTTCCCATCAGCCCGCGTTTGCTCCGCCCCTTCTTTCTTATTCCCCCGTAAAAATCAGCATGTGTCTGAAATAAATACAAATAAATACATTACAAAAATACACAGTTGCAAATACATATTATACATGGTTACACATATTTACAAAGAAAGACGGTACACCGAGGGAGTTTTCAAAGCTTTAATAATGATATTATAACTTTCATCCCAAACGGTGCCTGTGAAGGGTAGCAAAACGCTATTAGAAACACGCTCGCAACACAGTAAACAGCGCTGATAAAAAAACATACCGTACTTGTAGTAAGCACGGTAAATCATCCCCATCTTCCTCCTTTTAACTGACGTCATCAAAGTCGTCTTCCCCAACATGGGAAAGAGACTTTGTCATATAGACGTCGTCCCACGCTCCCTCATTCAAAAACACGCTAGCAACACGCTTGCAAAGTGAAGTTTACGTGCGGTAGCTCTGTTTCCTTTTATGTCGGACTGTTCGATTGCGTCTTGCTTGAAAGTTGCGGCCATGTGCCTTTCTTTTTGCAATTTGCATGATGAGGATATGTCTACGCTAATTTAATTTATGCGCAAGCTAAGAAGTTGCAGTCTAAATCTTAACTTTTGTACTCGAGGGCCGCTGGCGGCCGTTAGAAAAATTACATAAATTGGCCGCATCACTGAATAAGCCGCAGGGTTAAAGTTTGGGGAAAAGGTAGCGGCTTATAGTCCAGAATTTACAGTACTTATTTTTTTAACAAAGATTTACCGCACTCCAAATTTTTCGTCAGGCAGAACCGCCATTGCTGTTTTGGTCTCGCGGTCCGAGTTTTCGCCGATCTCGGTACACGATATCTCGTTTCAAGATTACGTCATCGTTGTGATGCTTGTCGTCGACTTAAAGAGAAGTATGCCTCCGAAAAAAACAGTTAGTATTAGGCGCAAATCAACACAAAATTGGTAATTTCTTCAGTGTCAGTAATACGTCGAAACATATTGCAGAGAGTGATAACAACGGCATTAATTCCGGCACGAAAAAACGGCGGAGTAACTCTTCAGAAGATCGCGGAGGCAAGGAAAACACGTGTGTTGAAGCGAACGATTCGACGAAAAAAAATAAACAAAAGAAAACTCCTAGCAAAAAAAGGACTTTTCTGCCAAAATGGACTAAATTATATTCCTAGTTACGCTATAAGGAGGATGATAATGGATTGGACCTTGAGAAGGCATTACAACTGTGGCGGGACAGCAAACCAAACTGAAAAATCTGAAGTGATAACTCCTTTTGTATTACCAATTTACTGTAATGATTAAAACTGCATGAATATATAGATTACGTAATATAATTATTTCAGCAATATTATTTTGTATAATGTACAATATTGTTGTGAACTGAAAAATCTTGAAGTGATAACTGATTTGTATTACCAATAAACTGTGATGGGGACCCATATATCTCTGTTGGGACCCATAGATTTTTGAGCATGCGAGTCCCCGGGACCCGTCACTTTTCAGAGCTAAAATGAATGAATTATACTATACTATACTATACTATACTATACTATACTATACTATACTATACTATACTATACTATACTATACTATACTATACTATACTATACTATACTATACTATAGTATACTATACTATACTATACTATACTATACTATACTATACTATACTATACTATACTGTACTGTACTATACTATACTATACTATACCATGGACAAAAAGCTAAGGTCTATATAGACTTTAGGAAGAAAACCTACCACAAGGCCACTGGGCTGATATGTAAATGTAATTGTACTACGTGTGATTCTTAGTGTAGTAAGCGTTGGTATTAATTAGTTATACTTTATGAGTTTACTTTTTATTTAAAAGCCAAATACCGTAAATTCCGGACTATAGAGCGCACCTGATTATAAGCCGCACCCACCACATTTTAAGAGGATAACCGCTTTTGTACTTACACAAGGCGCATCTGTATATAAGCCGCATGCGCCTACACTAAAACATGTAACACAATCACAAATTTAACCCAAACCCGACTTTGAGTCCCGCGATTGTAACTGTATATAAAGTATACAGTCCAAAAACCACAGCCGGCAAAATGAACGGAAAATGATACCGGTACTTAAGGTTTGATGCAGACCTGCAGAGTCCGGGTCCTGTTGAAAATAATCCAAGGAAAAAAAATGTATATTTCCAAAGGTAAGGGTGGGAAAATTATATATCCACTATTTTCCGCTGCGTCCACAAACACGTCTCACCTTTACTCCACTTGCCGTCAGCCCCCGTTGTTTTGGCCCCTTCTTTTTGATTCGCCCGTGGAAAACATCAGAATAAGTCTCTAAAATAAATACGTTACAAAAATATACAGTTGCAAATACATATTATACATGGTTACACATATTTACAAAGAAAGACGGTACACCGAGAGAGTTTTCAAAGCTTTAAGAATAATATTATAACTTTCACCCAAAACCGTGCCTGTGACAGGTAGCAACACGCTCGCAACACAGGAAACGGCTGTTAAAAAAACATACCGTACTTGTAGTAATCACGGTAAACCGTCCTCATCTTCCTCCTTATAACTGACGTCATGAAAGTCGTCTTCCCCAGTATGGGAAAGAGACTATGTCATATAGACGTCGTCCCACGCTCACTTAATCCAAAACACGCTAGCAACACACTCGCAAAGTTTACGTGCAGTAGCTCTGTTTCCTTCTTTATCGGACTGCTCGATTGCATTTAGCTTGGAAGCTGCGTCATGTGCCTTTCTTTTTGCAATTTGCATGGTGAGGATATTTCTACGCTAATTTAATTCGTGCACAAGTTAAGAAGTTGCAGTCTTCCTCGGCACATATATTCCACCGGTCTAAATCTTACCTTTTGTACCCGAGCGCTGCTGGCGGCTGTTAGAAAAATTACATAAATTGGCCGCATCACTGAATAAGCCGCAGGGTTGAACGTTTGGGGAAAAAGTAGCGGCTTATAGTCCGGAATTTACGGTATATCTCACTATACATGTGTGAAGTTTATTGAAAGTAACTAGGTATATTTCTTCCAATCGAGTATGAAAAAAGTTATGAACTTGAATTAAGTACATCTTGCTAAGAGATTCTAAGGGTTAAAATCATTTAAAAAAGAAAGAAAACTCTAGAGCTCGATTTTGATATTTGACTTAGTGTGTGTGACTGGTTCCTGGTCTTATAAAACCTTCCCCCCTCGGCAGCTCCCACCCTTTCACCCAGCGGCTCAGTGGAAGACAGCAGCCCCACGTCGTCCACTTCCGAACCCCTCAGCCCCGAACGGTCGGGGGCTGAAGCCAGCAAGCAACAGCAGAGGAGGAAGAAGAAGAAGAGGAAGGGGCGAGACGAAGTGTACAGCTTCTTGGACAAGCAGGAGAATAACGGCCTCGGTCTTCCGGATAAGGGAGGACAGGAGATGGTGGACGAGGAGGACGAAGACAACTGGGAGTGGGATATCAGAGAAAGTGGGGCAGGGGGAAGGGTAAAAGGCAAGAAGATGAAAAGTCGAGCAAGACTCCCGGAAGAGTGGGGAGCCCCCCAGCAGCCGTCGTCTCCCACACCAGCTTCAGTTGCACCTACCTGGACTCCAGGTACTGACATTGACACTTTGGATTCTAAGGCTTTCAGATCAGACCCCATGCAGGGTTTTTCCACCTCGATTCAAACACCGACCAGTAGCCTTACCGCAGATTCATCTCCCAGTCACAATGAGCTCAAGAAAGTCGATGTACACCAGGGCAGCACAACCAACAAGAACGGGGCTGGTAGTGGAAATTTGGCATTGCTGATGGGGGACAACCTGAGCCCGGTTTCTCAGACGTTCTCTTTTCTCGATTCAGTCCTTCAAACACCGCCTGGTTCTACTCCCGACTCCCAAAGCACCACCCCTATCACCAACACACCCGTGCTTGCTTCAGCTGCCTTAGCCTCATCAGCGGATGTCGTTGTCCCACTTTCAAAAACCACTGGTTTTCAGCCAGCTAAGACAACTTCGGATGTCCCTTCCACCTTATTGTCAACGCATCCCTCCTCACCTGCCCCAGAAACCAATACTCCCAAAACTGCGCTTGAATCGGTCCTTAATGTTGATGCTAAGCCTTTCATCCCCTCAGCCACACGTACAACCCCAACAACAGCCACAAATAAGTCCACAGCTGTCGGTAATGCCCCTTTCTCTATCGGCGGAGTAGAGAAGCCAACATCACCAGATGTTTCCCAAAAAGCTGCAGAAAACCTCCCTCTGTTCACCACACCTGCAGCCTTTTCCACTTCCCTTACACACTCCAAGCACCAGGACCCCGCATCACTACTGCTTCCCTCACTGGAAGGTTGGTGAACTACAGGGAAGAGTATGACTAACAAGGGGCTACTAATTCCAAGGGCTTCATGCTTTTGTATAAGGAAGTTGCTAATACTTGTCTATGCATGCTTTGTTTGTATGTGGATGGAGTATTGAACCTGATTGGTACTCAATTCACATTTATAAGGGCCAATCTCAGACAAGAATTATGGATAAAACACTTAAATCTTTATGACTTGACTAGAAGACTGAATGGTGTAATTGTCCGTTTTGTTTTAATCAGACTTTTGATTTTGAAAGATTGATGGTTCCACTTTGCTATAACCTCATCCATAACCTTTTTATTACTTGATCTACTAAATCAGATAACCCAAAATGTTCTTCTGTCCTCTTTAAGGACAACTACTTTTTTAACATGCGCCGGTCTCCATTTGCAGCAGTGGTCGACCGGGGATAATGGATCGCGGCCTTTTTGGTGCTGTACATTCTAGGCAGAAAGAATAGGAAAATGTACTCTTTTGGCACCCGCTTTCAGCAATAGTCAACTGTGGACAACAGATCGTGGCCACAAAAAATGCATTTAATCTCAGAGAGCCAGGCCTCCTGACAAAATGCCTTCTGCCGGTCTCGCTCACAACAATAATGGATTGGGTATGATTGATTGCGGCTGACTGAATGCTGTTCATTTTACGCTGAATTAAAGGCAAAAAAAAAGCCGTCTGTCCCGGATAAAGTGCGCTCTATCGGTTCCGCTCACCGCAATATGCAACTTTGGGTAATGGATCGCGACCAGACAAGTGCAGTTCACATTTTGGTGGACAGAACAGCAAAAATAGCTGCCTCAACAATTAGCAACCAAGAAGGATGGCTTGTGGCTGTTGAGTGCAGTTCATTTTAGGTGGAAAGAACAGACAAAAAAAGCCGCCAGGCACGAAAAAGGTCCCCTCTGCCAGTCCCTGTTTGCCACAATATGCGATCTGGGTAATGGATCAAGGTTGCATTAGTGCAGATCACTTTTTGGTGAACAAAAAGCAGAATTAGGCGACCAGTGCAGTTCATTTTATGCAGAAAAGAACTGAAAAAAATAGAGCCGCCATGCCCGATACCAATTTTTTTGGACCTAGGTGGTGTTTTGTTTTGCAGAGAATTTCACCTGCTTTTGAAAAAAACTCACAAAGTACAGTGCAAAGACGTGTGATAATGATAAAATGTCCTAACAGTGTGAGGCAATATACTGTATGTATAGTCTAAATCTTACAGAAATATGCTAAAATATTATTTGGCGTTTTTTTTGTTAATCCAAAAAAGTAATCATATGAAGTAAAAGTGTAAATAATATTTTAAAATAATATGAGAAAAACAGGCAGTGAGCAACCAAGGTCACCAAAAATGCAAAGTCGATTATTTTTCTTGAAAAACACATTTTTAATTTCTTCCTCTATTCTATTATCTAATATTTCACTCCAAGTCACTAAAACCAATCAAACATTCATTCTCTGTTTAAGAGCGCCATCTTAGAGTAATACACATTTAAAACTCAAATAATACGTTAATAACTTCACATATAAGTCTCACCGGAGTATAAGTCGCACCCCTGGCCAGACTATGAACAATACTGCGACTCACAGTCCGGAAAATACTGTAAAGTGTATGTTTCAGTGTAGAACTCTTAGCCATTGGGCAAGTTGATTTTGTTCAATTTCTGAGATCAGCATCATCATCCAAGTGAAGCAGTAGTACCGTAAATTCCGGACTATAGAGCGCACCTGATTATAAGCCGCACCAACCACATTTTGAGAGGCAAACCCATTTTGTACTTACACAAGCCGCACTTGTATATAAGCCGCATGCGCCCACATTAAAAAATGCAGCACAAACATAAAATTAACCCAAACCTGACTTTGAGTCCCGCGATTGAAAATGAATGTCCTTAAGAACACAGTCCAAAATTCACAGCTGCCAAAATGAACGGAAAATGATACCTATACTTAAGGTTTGATGCGGACCTGCAGAGTCGGGGTCCCGTTGAAAGTAATCCAAGGAAAATAAGTGTATATTTCCAAAGGTAAGGGTGGGAAAAATATATATCCACTATTGTCCGCCGCGTCCACAAACTCGTCTCACTTTTACTCCACTTTCCGTCAGCCCCCGTTGTTTTCGCCCCTTCTTTTTGATTCACCCGTGCAAAACACATCAGAATAAGTCTCTAAAATAAATACGTTACAAAAATATACAGTTGCAAATACATATTATACATGGTTACACATATTTACAAAGAAAGACGGTACACCGAGAGAGTTTTCAAAGCTTCAATAATAATCCCAAACGGTGCCTGTGACAGGTAGCAACACGCTAGTAACACGCTCGCAACACAGTAAACGGGTCTGTTAAAAAAACATACCGTACTTGTAAAAATCACGGTAAACCGTCCTCATCTTCCTCCTTAGAACTGAAGCCATCAAAGTCGTCTTCCTCAGTGTCGGAAAGAAACTGTCATATCGACGTCCTCCTACGCTTCCCTCCACTCCTGATTCTGTGCCCTCCTCTCCGACCGACTTTTCGGAACCCCTTGGTGATGGTGGAATTTTTGATGCTGCCCCACGCTGTCAGGATCCCCTGGCAGACTTGCGAAAATGTTGCCTTTCGCATACGGCCAGTTTTAGAGAAAGATCTCTCGCCGCTAGTCAAGCCAAGAAATTGCAGTCTTCCTCGGCGCATATATTCCACCGGTCTAAATCTTACCTTTTGTACTCGAGCGCCGCTGGCGGCCGTTAGAAAAATGACATAAATTGGCCGCATCACCGAATAAGCCGCAGGGTTGAACGTTTGGGAAAAAAGTAGCGGCTTATAGTCCGGAATCTACTGTATACATTTTTTGTTGTATCCTGGGATGACTTCTATAATGTGTCCGACTTAGTGCTTGTTTTCTTTTGAATGAAGCCTTTTATGAAACATTGTGTTGTATTAATTTCCATTGCTTAACATGACCAGTAAGTGGCAGTGTGCTTCATCTCCATTTCGAGTTGAAAAATGACAAATCTTCTTAATTCCTTTATTGACATAATAGGTGTGATGACCAATGTTCCCTCTAAGCTGCGCGCGTGCGCAATCGCGCACTGCCCGCACATTCTCAGCGCACAAGAAAATCTATCCAGCGCAGTTTTTCGAGAACCGGCTTCTTCGGCTCGGCTCACTAAAAGGAACCGACTCTTTCGGGTCCTAAACGGCTCTTCAGGTTGTTTTTGCTTCTTTCATCCCTATATGACCAAATATTATGTAAAATTATGCACAAAATGACTTAAAGGGAGGGGGAATATAACAAAAAAGAAAAAAAATACCAAAATGAAAAAGGAGTGAAAAGCTGAGGAAAAAAAAAAAACAAAAGGAAGAGAAAAAAAGAAGGAAAAATTTAGAAAAAAAGCCGTAAAAAAAGAAAAGAAAGAAACAAAGGAAAAAAAAGTCAATAGAGAACAAAAAGAAAAAATAACAGCTAGGAAAAAATAAACACAATGAGATTTTTTTTAAGGAATTCAAAAAATTGAAAAAAAACAGGGAAAAAGAAGAAAAAGTTTGTGTTGCATTCAAATAATTTCCAATTATACCAACTCAGCAAAATGTAACTTGATGTCAAATTTTGGACATGTTTTATTATTAATTATCTTGCCACACTTGGGATTATGGTTGCTCACTGTTGTTTCAAGCGTTGCTCACCGACTTTGTGTGAACGCTCAGACCCGTAAGGAAAATTAGAGGGAACATTTGTGATGACATCCTAAAAATAAACATTTCGAGGGTAGTAATTGAAATGCAACTTCTTACTGGTCATGTTTTTGCACAATGGGTGTATTTTAAATGATGACCGTTTAATGGAAAGGTTAGTGGTAATAGCTGTCTTTTTTTAAGCATTTTTTTACGCTTAAAAGTTGTTTTTCTCTTTTTCTTCCTCTCTTATATGCAATCTCAAAACGATGCCAACAAAGTAGCACCAGGTAAGACATTTTTTAATTATAGTTCCTTTGGTGTTGGAACATCCACTCTTCCATTTTTTGTAATTTGATGACAAGATCAATTGCTCTCATTGAATTAATAGGGACTTATCCACATTCAGTATCGGGTTGTGTTTCAGAATCATTTTAAATACAATGATGGCAGATGGATTATTGTGATTGGGCCATCACCATCCTAAACAAGGGCACAGGACTGTGAAGCACATCGATGTATACATTTTGCACAATGGCAGTGTCTGAAATAACGTGCATCTTGTACGTCAGGCTGTTGATGTTTTTTTAAATCGAACGTTTGCTTCATTCGAAATCTTCGTCTGGTTTGGGAATATCGGAATTTCGGTTCGTTTGGCAATTTGCATACTGAGCCAATGAGAAGCCTGCATTGAATAACTTCGTGCTTCCGGACTTTCCCGAGCGTTATAAGGTCGTGCATTTGCATATCATTTTCCAAAGTAGACGCACAGAGAACACAAGAAAAATGGAAAAATGGTTAGGAATCAACCCAACACCTCAGCCCCAGCAGAAATGTTCAAAAGAAGCTGACAAAATTTATGACGCTACAAAACGTAAACGTACATTAAAAGCATCGTGGAAAGAGGAGTTCACGTGGCTTGTAGAAGACGACGCTTTGCAAACATAGCATGAATGAAGATGAGTAAAGGTTCATACTGATGGCAGATGGAAAACAGCGATGTCATGTACATGCAATGAATGTTATAAGTAGATTTATAATAAACTTGATTTTAAAGTGTTGTTCTGTTATATATTCTGATTATCAATCCTTGATACTTTGCAACAACTGTTTTTATTTTTGCGATGAGTCGTCGTATTGCGTTTCAAGTTGTGAAAAATGGGGCACTTTATGGCTGGGCAGGCAAATTCTCAGATTTGTCTGCCCTGGTGTCCAGTAACTTTTTGTCATGAGTTTCAGACACTGACAACGGTAATAATAATCATTACATACCTGCCAAGTACTACAGTTTCGCCGTAATGAGTACGGTTTTCTTTAACCCACTACGGTGATACGGTGCCATCACAGAAACTACGGTTTTCCCCTTAAAGAAACATTTTTAAAAAATGAAATTGTGAAAACATCCCACCGCAAGATGGAGACAAAGTACCATTTCAAACAACGACTGTATCAGCATTGCCAGTCGTCTGGCTGCATATCCGGGCAAGTCTATCGACCAAAGTGCTTGGCAGTCTGATGACTAGAAAAATGATGATGACATCATCTGGGTACAAGTGCCACAGTGTGACCCATTAGAAAGAACAGTTGAAAAATCAAAATCAGGGCCATCACCACCCTAAACAAGCACACATGACTATATCTGTGTATTGTTTGTTATTGCAACATCAATTGCAGCCTGGTCATCCTGGAAGGGGGATTACCTCATGTGCAATCCCTTCTCAAGGTTACTTCATTTTCCTCATGTTGAGGTTTTTGAGTTTTTCCTTGCCCTCATGTTGTTTTTAGATCAGGGGATGGTGTAATAATAGTATGTGGTTTGCAATAATCTGTGGTCTGTGCAGCCCTTTGAGACTCTTTGTGATTAAGGGCTGTCACAAATAAACATGACTTGACATGACTGAGCTTTTACTACTGATCGAAAATGATGAATTACAAAAATAACCTTTGCAAATAGTTGAAAAACAACAATGTTGTGCTACCTTAATTGGAAACCGTTTTTAACTTAGTCATTTTTTAGCTTCTCAATGTTTTTCTTCCTTTGGTGTGAACAAAAGTCCCCAAAAATGTCGACATTCTGCTCAATGGTAATTCCAATCTCACAAGTGACGGCCACTCACGGAAGCAAAAGCATCTATGATTGACAAATGGAGCTCTTTAAAAGTTGTTTCCAAAGATAATACCAGATGATTGAAATCTCAGCCTCCACTGTCTCTAATTGGTTGCGTTTCCTTCTGCATGACTTCATAACTTTCCTTACGAGGAGGCTCTGATAATATACGCGATTAGCTCACTGATTGCACTTCAGTCCCTATGTAGTGTTCAAAGTGACCTTGCTCATGTCTGCTTTTACTGTATGCTCTTGATCTTGAGGAACCTGTTCCTTCTGAAGACGTGCAGAAGGCTGAGCACTTCCAGACACACTGTATGAAAAATGGTCTGTTTTTATTGCATTGTCTGCTAATAATGTTGTGTGGCTCAGCCTTGGGTCATTTGTCTTCAATTAGAGCCGGTGTGTTATGAGAGCACTGCAGGAAAGAGGTCTAAATATAATGGTAGCTAGAGCTCTTGTTGGTGATAGGAATGAGTGGAGAGGTGTTGTGAAAGGATAGTGGGATGTGCGGGGCACCTGTATGATGCGGCAGGGGTAAACCAGTGAAATCTGTCGGGCCCTGCTGTTGAACAGAAGAGTGTGTTGTCACCCTGACGCTTTCTGGTGTCCCATTTCATCTGGAAGGACGAAAGCATGACCAACATAGGTGCCGAGGTGCCTAACTTGTTTGGGTGTTTGGGCATTTGGGTTGGCCATGGTTCATAAAATTTGGTGTGTGTTTTTTTGATATTTTTTTCCCTTTTATTGTCTTTGTTATTGTATGAGTTTGTCTTGCTGTCGGCCACCCCTCTTGAGGGATATGACCAAGGTAGATAGTGTATTAAGCATATTTTTCACAAGAGACAAACCCAGTTTAGCATTTGTTTACTATGTGGTTACTAGAAAAACGGCTTTGGGCTCTCAATATTTTTCCATACCTGTCGCGCTCTAAGGCTCCATGCCCTTACAAACTGTCGTATTTTCCCTTACAAAATACAAAATAATCTTACACCATTTTTTTTTCAAACGTGTTTATTGATGTAGTTTAACATGTTATATTGTACATGTGTTTCGTTATATCATCTCATCTCATTAGCTGCACCGCTTATCCTCAGTAGGGTGGCGGGGGTGCTGGAGCCCATCCCAGCAATCATCGGGCAGTGGGCAGGAGACACCCTGAACTGGTTGCCAGCCAATCACAGGGCACACAGGGACAGACAACTCCCTCGCTCATTCACACCTAGGGACAATTTGGACCGGCCAGTCCACCTGAAATGCATGTCTTTGGAATGTGGGAGGAAACCAGAGTGCCCGGAGGAAACCCACGCAAGCACGGGGAGAACATACAAACTCCGCACAGGAGCCGGCTCTCTTTAAGCAGTTGAGCTGAAAAAGCCGGTTCTCTAAAAAGAGACGGACTTCCTTTCACTACACAACTACCACATGAAATGAAATGATCTGCATTTCTATAGCGCTTTTCAAGTCAAGACTTCCCAAAGCGCTTTACAATGTGCTTCACATTTCCCAATAGCGGCCGTGCAGCCATGTAAGGCGCTAACCTGCTTATTGGGGGCATTAGGGGTTCAGTGTCTTACCCAAGAACACTTCGACATGTAACACGGAGGAGCCGGGATTCGAACTGCGATCTCTTGATCCCAAGACGAGCGCTCTACCTCCTGAGCCACTATCAACCCTGCCTGTTGTTTTCAGATCAGAATGACTTACGGGGTTTTAATTCAGGTTCGGCCATTGCGACTTGATGATTGTATCCAAAGAAAATTCAAAACTATGTTCTAATGTCGGCTTTGCTTTCGCTTTGTTCATGTGTGATCGGAATGATGCATGATGGGAAATCCCCAGGCGGCAGACGCATGCGCACAGTAGCATCAAACCGCTCGCTTCGTTTGCAACGAAAAAAACGATACCGAGATAGAGGTTACTGCGGCGAACTCGTTTGACTTGATTGATTTGCCGTTTGGTGATAGTCGGTGTATACCGGATGGTACCCATCATTGACAAAATTGCGTTTTTCCATACAGATTTTCTTGTACGTCGTACATATCTTAAAACAGTGGCTCTACGTATAATGACGATGATCAAAGGAGCCCCAACTTTTTTTTTTCTAGTTTTTCACACACTGTTTCTGGTATTTTGGCCCATTCCTCCATGCAGTGATGTTTTGGGGCTGTCGTTGGGCAACACAGACTTTCAATTCCCTCCATGGGTTTCGAGATTTGGAGTCTGGCTAGGCCACTATTTTAAAGTACTTTGTACGGCAAAACCGTTTTCAGTCAATGTTTCTCTCATGTAGGTCTGATAGAAAGGGATTTTGTAATTGTGGCCTGTGCAGACCTTCGAGACTCTCTACGATTAAGGGCTACACTAATTAATGTGACTTGATGTCAAAAATAGTCCAAGCTAAATCTAAGCAATCTTTCCAACTCACACCTGCTACATAGTAAAAGAATACCGTTGCCAACAGATCGGAACAAGAAAGCAAAGTGATGTAGAATCTATACTCTCATGTAGATTGAATCATGCTGAGAGCACCATGGCGACGAAACTAAAAATAAGCGGGTTTTAACAAAAGCTTGGCATGGTGGCAGTTAGCAAGAACGAACGATATAGTTTCTGGGAGAACAGAAAGAGAACTGGTCATCCTGGAAGGGCGACCTCCGGTGTTCCCTCTAAGCTGCGCGCGTGCGCAATTGGGCACTGCTCGCACATTCTCAGCGCACAAGAAAATCTAGCCAGCGCACAAAAATGAGGGCTCAAAATTACTAATTAAGAAGCGACTTAAGTCAAAGTTACAGTGCATGAAGGTCAAAATACACCGGTTCCCCTGAAGTTGTGTCCTAAATGAGGTATTTTGAAGTCGAGTCGAAGTAGAACGAAGTTGAGTAAAGTTAGTATAGTTTGTCGAGAACTGGCTTCTTAGGCTCGGCTCACTAAAAGGAACCGGCTCTTTCGGGTCCTAAACGGCTCTTCAGGTTGTTTTTGCTTCTTTAATCCCAACAAGACCAAATATTATGTAAAATTATGCACAAAATGACTTAAAAGAAGGGGGCAATAGAACAAAAAAGAAAAAAATACCAAAATGAAAAAGTAGTGAAAAGCTGAGACAAAAAGAAACAAAAGGAAGAGAACAAAAGAAGGAACATTTTTGAAAAAAGCCAGAAAAAAAGAAAAGAAAGAAATGTAGGAAAAAAGTAAGTAGAGAAAAAAAAGAAAAAAGTAACAGCTTGGAAAAAATAAACACAATGAGACTTTTTTTTTTAATGGAATTTAAAAAAAGTAGAAAAAAAACACGGAAAAAAGAAGAAAAAGTTTGTGTTGCATTCAAATGATTTCCAATGATATCAAGTGAATCTTGTTGCCAACATTGTACTTCCACTAAAAAATGTGATTAAGTACAATTCTGTATCTTACAACCGACTAAATAAGCCCCCAAAAATGTTAAAAGAAATGGAAATCTTTTGAAAGAATTTTTGTAAAAACAAATGACATTTGTAGGCCGTACAACCTTTGCAATAGTACATGAGTCAATTCATTCAAAAGAGAAAAATAATGTTGCATTGCCGGAAACTCAGCAAAATGTAAGTTGATGTCAAGTTTTGGACATGTTTAAAAAATGATTTAGTTGCCACACTTGGGATTGCCGTTGCTCACTGGTGTTTCAAGCGTTGCTCACCGACTTTGTGTGAACGCTCAGACCCGTAAGAAAAATTACAGGGAACATTGGCGACCTCTCAAGGGCGATTTTAGGTGTAGAGCTATAGGGTTGCTTTAAAAAAAAGAGTTTCACTTAAAGTGATTTAGGATCACGCAACAATGTTCAGGAACGTCGTTTTCCTATTTGTGAACACATTTTGTGGTTAGCAGGAACACTATTACGACGCCATGTCCAAGAAGGTACAGTGGACCATAATCGGTTCCAGAACCCTGTTCGAAAACCGATTTGGTCGATCACGGAAAATCGTTTTTCCCATTAAAAGTAATGTAAAATCGTTTTAATCCGTTCCAACACCCTGAATGTTTACCATGAATGTTTAATGAAGCTAACCCAGGCTAATCGTACGTTCGTGTTAGCGTAATCTTCCCTACGAAAGATTACGCTAACATGAACGTGTAAAAATTTTAAAAAAAGGATTATGAATAGGATTTCTTACCTTTGTGGTGGACGGTGGGGAGAGAAAAATCATCGAAAGTTTTTCAACCTCTTCCAAAACTGGAAGCGGCAGTTGCTTTCTTATAGCGCTAACTTGCTTAGCCGCATCACTCGATTTCACAGCCTCCTTATTCTATCGTACTGATAGTAGATTTAGCCATGCTGTATTCACTAGCAAGATCGGAAATTTGTACACCTCTTTCATATTTAGCTATTATGTCTTTCTTAAATGCAATAGTTGTACGCACTACTTTTCTTTTTTCACCTGTAGCAACTTTGCTGCTTGCACTGACTTTCTTCGGAGGCATAATTAGGGGCTAAAACACCCGTACGCCGCTCAGCATCGCATCCTAGCGTACCGGCGTTCGAACTCCGATTTTTTGACCGAACAGCGAAGCAAGAATTTTTCGAAATTTTTGGTCGAACACCGATTTGTCCGAACTGAGAGGCGTTCGAAAACCGAGGTTCCACTGTACAGTGCTCTAAAAAAGTATTTGCCCCCTTCCTTTTTAGTGACAGTGACAACTCAAGAAAATACAAAATGCAGTTTTAAAACCTTCATTCAATTTATTAAGGCACAAAGAAAATTAAAACCTATCTGGCCTTAAGTGAAAATTTAATTGCCCCCTGAACCCAATAGCGAGTTTTGAGAGACCTTTAGCAGCAATAACAGAAATCAAAGGTTTATGATAATTGGTAATGAATCTTTCACATTGCTGTGGAGGAATTTTAGCCCACTTTTCTTTACAAAACTGATTCAAATCTGCCATTGTAGGGATTTTTCTCGCTTTAATTTTGAAAATTGTGAGGATTGAAACGAATTTGCCTCTAGGTTTTGCTTGTGCTCCACCATAAATCTTTTTTTTCTCTGAAGGATGCTAGAATTTCCTACACTGATAAAAAAATAACTTATGTTATTACTTTGAGTTCTTTGAGTTCTGATATGAATTATTAATCCCAAGAAAATAGATTCAAAGAACCAGGCCGATTGAAAAAGGACACACAATTTACTAACACAGAAAATGAATGATAGGTGAAAAAAGGGAGGGAAAGGCGCCGGAGATTATGGGAGTTTTCGACCGCTGAAAGTCTGTAAGTTACTAGCACAAAAAGGAAATTTTCCAGCTATAATGCTAGTCGATTTGGGAAGATTCCCTTGTACAGAGAGAAAATGCTCATTCCCAAAAACCAGCAAACATGGTGTTAAATATGACACCATCCTACTTGTTATTTCGGAGAATTTGGTCGCAACGTATGGCCCACGTGCTAAACTCAAGGCTGCAGTGTAGGCCCGGATGGCCGCTCGGGCGCGGCCGTCGTGCGAGACAAACCAGCCAGGCAGAAGAAAAATGAACAAGCTATCGATCAGCTCCCCTTTTTATCCGAGCCGGTGACGCTTGACCAAATTATGCCTTTTTAGACGTGGTCTCAGATATCTGTACTGTTTACATACTCCCAAGAACTATTTTTTGAAATATTTTCATTGTAATCAACCTTAGGATATCGAAACTCAGATTTGTCGCAGAATATTTTTTACAGTTTTGTCTGTTGTTTAGGGTGGTGATGGCCCTGGTGAAGAAGCTGTCCCTGCGCCTGTTTGTCGTAGTTTTGAGGGACCTGTAGCGCCTACCACAGGTTGAAAAGCTGGTGGCCAGGGTGGGAATTGATTTCTATAATGTAAATGGCTATGCTACGGCATCGCAAGCCGGCAGTAAACTGGGCAGAGAGCAGCTGATGATCTTTTGGGCTGTGTTGATTACCCTCTGTATGTTTTTTCTCCCCGCTGCCTCGCTCCCAACATACCACACGGTGATGTCATATGCCAGAATTCTTTCCACTGTGGCTTTGTAGAAGGACACCAGCAATTTCTGACCAAACACGCATGACAATAAGGCCACATCTAATTTAGATCAAAAACAACCCCGCGCTCTATTCTTCCTCTCCCGACTGGCCTTTTTTTTTTTCACTTTGCCATTTCTCTCCTTTGTATCGTCAACTCACTTTGACATTTGTGTCCCTCCCTTATCGTTGTTTCCCGCTTTCTGCGGAATCTCACGAGTCTCCATCACAACGCAATAATCGTTGCATCTGCACTGCAGGGGCGGAGTGGGCAATTGAGGGTGTAGGTGGAGAAGGGGAAGGCGTTGTCGGGGAGATGTGGGAGGCGGTTGTCATAGCAACTAAGCCGCTCCGCAAGTGAGGGGTAGAGGAAGAGGGAAGGAGTGGACTGGGTGTGACAGTCAGTGAGGTTGAAGATTAAAAATAGAAACGCTGTGACAAGATCCCCAACCCTCTGTCCCTCCCACAGCCCCCTACCCCCTTCCTGTCTCTTTTCCCATTGCCGCCGGCAGGCAGCTGTACCCCAGCATCCTCTGTTTGGTTTTTGGTCCGTGTCTCCTGCTGCTCAGAAATATTTGACCTTCATTTGCAATGACCTTGGCGAGTCTCATTGTCTATAAACCATTTTAATTGGGATCATATCATCTGGATGAGTCTATTATGCGGTCCTATTGTTTGTCAATGAACTGCATTATCAATTCATTAATTTTCAGGAAGTGATTCCAGCATTGATTTTGGCGAGATTATTATGGATGGGGGTTCTAAAACTCGATTTTCATGTGGGCTGCCAATCCCTGGGTGTCGGTGAGGTTGGTCCACATCAGGATTTCCATGAGAAAAGCCCTCATTAAAAATATATGACTGTTTTTAAACATTTTTCAATACCAAATAGGTTAAAATAAATGAGATGGATAGATAGATAACCTCTCTCTCTCTCATATACTGTATATATATGTATATATTAGGGTGGTCCTTAATGGGGGTCGAAATTTTTTTTTTTGAAATATTGGGCTCTGACCCCCCGCATATGTTCCTATATCGATAAAAACACACTGTGTGCAATTTTGAACAATTTGGATAATATTTAGAGGTAGCTCAACGACTTTGAAATTTCCCAAAATGGTAAAATTTTGGCAATTTTCGAGAAAAAACGGAAATCTTAACCCTATGTGTACGGCGTTTTAGAACATCCAATTTCAGTCCATTGCTTATAATTGTAACACAAGAAAAGTTACAAGTAACTTTGTACACTAGGTCTGATATAATGTGCGAAAAATCCTTATTTTTCATACCAAAATTTCAGAGGCCTTGAGCGACCTCTAAATATCCTTTGATTTTGATGAAACTTTGCCCAATTTACGTTTTGTATATATTGGAACATATTCAAGGGGTCAGAGCATGAAATTTTAAAAGTCGAAAAATAAGGACCACCCTAGTATATATATATGTATATAATGTCATGAACAGGATCAGGACCCAAATGCGTTTAAGATTAAACTACAAAAAATATGAAATATACCAGATAGGATAAAAATATTTTTAGTTAAAAAAACAAATCAACTGGCAAATAATTTGTGCTCAATTTAAGTATTCTAATTGTAAATGTTATAGCAATACAAGACAAAATACAATAAAACTTGAAAACAGGTTTATATTATAGCAAAATCCAAACGTACTGAGAAATCATCAATCAAATCATATAACCTGTCAGGAACCAGAACAGGATCAGGACCCAAACGCGTGACGTTCTTTCACAAGCGTTTATTTTACTGGAAACGGGGAGTCGTGCACGTTAGGCAGCGGTCTGGCGTGGAAAGAAAGACAGGAAGCTAAGGGCCGACGAGATCGATACCAATTGCCCGAGTTGATATCGGACAAATGGGGTCGATACCGGACAGGACGGGACAGACAGATAATGAAACACGTTGTCGAAAATAAACAGGACAAACTAGACGGGAATGAAAACTGGAGAGAATAATAAACAGGACTAAAATAGACAGGAACGAAACTGGAAACTGTTATTAAACAGGACAAAATGAAGAGGAACAATACCGGACAGGAAATATCAACAGGCAACTGGGCCGAGTCACGACCCACGTCTTGCGGGGCAGAGGTTCGTTGACGGACTGACAAACGGAGAGGGAGAACACTGAATTTAAATAGAAGGAAAGCCAATCTGTCAACGAGCCGCAGCTGGCGCCACATAGGTGGGCCAATTGGGCGCCATGGCAACCGTGACAATATATATATATATATATATATATATATATATATATATATATATATATATATATATATATATATATATATATATATATATATATATATATACATATATATATTTTTATATATATATATATGTATATATATATATTGGGATGGGTTCCAGCACCCCCCGCGACCCTACTGAAGATAAGCGGTGCAGATAATGGATGGATTGATGGATATCTATACTGTTTATATACACACAATACATCGTGCCTTGCACTCATTACCAGGCACAGCTTTTATGGTGAATTTTTTTTGTTGAAAAGCCACTTCTCATAAATAATTTACAGTTTCCCTTGGTCCATGAGCCTATGGTAGTACACGCAAAGCTGAAACAAAATCTTTTTAGTTCAAACAAATCTAAATCTTATTAATGTGTTCACATTTTTGAGACTTTGGAAAATTGGATTCAAGACATTTAAATGCCAGTTAAGGCCTTATTGTTAGCAGAATGCATTCAATATCTTTCAAGACTTTTCAGGGATTCGCGGGAACTTTGTGTAATATATGGTCTGCAACAAGCAGTATGGCATAAAACAAGGTACAGTGGAACCTCGGTTCTCGACCATAATCCGTTCCAGAGCCCTGTTCGAAAACCGATTTGTTCGATCACCGAAATCATTTTTCCCATTAAAAATAATGTAAATCGTTTTAATCCGTTCCAACACCCTGAATGTTTACCCTGAATGTCTAACATAAACATAAAGCTAACCCAGGCTAATCGTACGTTCGCGTTATCGTAATCTTCCGTACGAAAGATTACGCTAACATGAATGTGTAAAAATAAAAAAAATCAGGTCGTTTACAAGTCATTTAGCACCCTGGTCTCCACAACAAGTTGTGAGCGGTTTGTTGGAAAGGGGGCTCCGTTCCAACACCCTCAATGTTGGGCTTCGTTCCAACACCCTGAATGTTTACCTGAATGTTCAACGTAAACATAATGCTAACCCAGGCTAACCGTACGTACGCGTTATTGTAATCTTCCGTACGAGAGTTTACACTAACATGAACGGGTAAAAAAAAAAAAAAAAGGATAAAGAAAAGAATTATGAATAGGATTTCTTACCTTTGTGGTGGTCAGCAGAAGGCGCAGGTGGACAGTGTGGTATTCCCCAGCAAGATCAGACACTCGCATTCATATTTTGCTATTATTTCTTTCTTAAATGCAATAGTTGTACGCACTACTTTTCTTTTTTCACCTGTAGCAACTTTGCCGCTTGCACTGACTTTCTTCGGAGGCATAATAAGGGGCTAAAACACCCGTACGCCGCTCAGCATCGCACCCTACCGTACGCACTCACGGATTACTGGCGTTCAAACTCCGATGTTTTGACCGAACAGCGAAGCAAGAATTTCTCGAAATTTTTGGTCGGACTCCGATTTGTTCGAACTGAGAGGCGTTCGAAAACCCAGGTTCCACTGTACCTGTAAAAGACACAGGTGGCAGAGTAACCTGAACGGGTGACATGAAACAAGTTGACAAGCATCGGTCGACACTGGACACGATGAAATTGGATGAGAAAGACACTGACGGCAGGAGACACAAAGAAAATAGGACAAGTCAAATCAACCGAATCACAAATGGCAACGAATGGTGTCTGTGTTCTTGTATTAGTGTTGTATGCTACAGGGATGGGTAGGGTTACTATAACTTGATTACTTTTCAATTACTTTTGGATGACTCCAATACCAAATATGCTAATAAAAGACAAAAGAAACTAAATAGGAATAAAATGATGACTCACAACACGTGGTAAGCTCTCTCCTGGCTTTGATCTCTTTGATCTCCGGCAAAACTAACACAAAATGCGACAGAAACAAAATGAAAATAAACCCAAACAGCTTGCCAACATCATTTTTGCCGTTCCATGGATTGCGTTACTCCCCAAGCCTGCACAAAATTTAGTGATTTTATTCATGTTTAGTTTCTTTTGTCTTTTATTAGCATATTTTGGTATTGGAGTAATCCAAAAGTAATTGAAAGTAATCCAGTTAAAGTAACCCTACCCAACCCTTTGTATGCATTAGGGTAGAGTCGGATGTGTGAGGGCAGACTTCGCATTGCTTTGTAGATTGCCTTTGTAGCGTTTTCATTGGATTTGCAGGGTGTCGTGATAAAACGTTGCTGAAGATCGCTGCTGGTTGAAACAGCTTCCAGTTGCTTCAGCTTTTCACAGAGTTTGTTTCCATTTAGTTTCTTGTCATCAGCATGCTCTTCTGTCAGCACCTTTTGATATATTTATTCTTTGAATATCCACTTGTTCTAGAAGATGTGTCCCTCACAGTCAACTTTCCTTTTTTTTATTTACAGTCGCCATATCGGAAATGGGGTTGGCTAAAATTCCTCCAAAAAACCAAGGGCAAGGTGGCCAAAGGGCTACTGCCATCATCTGGTGAAATGGCGGTTTTTTTTTTTTTCGTTTTTTTTTTTTAAATGTACAAATTTATTTAATAATGCATTTCATCATCAATCATTTAATTAATTTTGTTTGTTTCAGGGTATTAAGACACTAAAATGGGAAGATATAAATGTATAGACCTATGATTTCTTTTATAAAAACCTTGGTATGATAGTTCATGTATTTTGTATTGTTTTTTGTTTTTGTATTTTTACTGGATGAATTTTTTTGTACCTCTAGGAGAGACCAAATATTGCACACTGTCTCTTTAAAAATGGGGTACTTTTTTTGAGGTGTACATAAATATGTGGAAAGGTAAATATTTTCTCTATTATGTGTTGGCAATGCATAACTGAGTTGAAATGCATTATGCATTCCCCCCCTCACCTAGCTGTTTTTAATCTTACTTTTAGCAAAGCTGTTCGGGGCAGAAGACATTAGGTAGGAAGAATAGGTGGATGTTGACAGTGACAGTAGAAATTTCTCTCTAACTTT
Source organism: Urocampus carinirostris (assembly GCF_059441175.1). Taxonomy (NCBI): domain Eukaryota; kingdom Metazoa; phylum Chordata; class Actinopteri; order Syngnathiformes; family Syngnathidae; genus Urocampus; species Urocampus carinirostris. The sequence goes on along the minus strand of NC_142349.1, from coordinate 69,063,213 downwards.
CATTGATTACGTGTTTTCAGATCACGTTACCATCAAAAATCAAAGCTGAGCACATATTTACTACTGAGTTTAAAAAATAAGAGAATGAGAACTGCCTCACACAGACATGTCTTTCTTTTTTGTCATTGGTGGTTTCTGTGGTAATAAACCAAATTGCAAATGCTTGTCATTGTTCCTCGTGGATTAAAGGAAACTCCTGACATTGACTCTGATGATACAGAGAGAGGAGTGTTTTGATAGATAATTTCCCCTGCCGTTCAATTCGGACTTGATTTGTGGGTGCAAAAGTTGGAATATTGTGAGTATGTTGTAAGTATTGAAAAGTTTATTGTCAGAACCAGATCAGATACAGGACCCAATCGCGTGACGTTCTCACACAAGCCTTTATTTTACGGGAAATGGGGAGTCATGCACGTTAGGTAGCCGGTCTGGCATGGAAAGACCGGAAGCCAGAGACCGACGAGACCGATTCCAATAGCCCGAGTCGATATCGGACAGATGGGGTCGATACCGGACAGGAGGTGACAGAGGGTATAGATATCGGATCAGGACATTAAAAATTAACAGGAGAAACTAGACGGGAACGAAAACTGGAGAAAATAATAAACAGGACAAAAACAGAAAATATACTGAAACAAGAAATTAAACAGGACAACAATAAACGGGAACAATACCAGACTGGAGATATTACAGGAAAACAGGACTGAGACAGAACCCATGTCTTGCTGGGCAGAAGTTCGTTTGACGGGCTGACAACAAAAACAAGAGAGCGCTGAGCTTTATACAAACAGAAAGTCAATCTCTCAACAAGCCGCAGCTGGCACCACACGGGCGGGGCTAATTGGGCACCATGGCAACCGTGAAATGCATAATGCCAAACGTAATATTTTGCTCCTGTTATACATTATATGAATAATGTTGGCAAAAACATGGACTTGTTTCGCTCGACGAAATGTTTTCAGATGTCACCCTTGGGTTTTGCATGCCTATTTGTATGCTTGCGGTTTGTTAAGTATCGATACATTAATATATTAGAGCAATGTTCCCTCTAAGCTGCGTGTGTGCGCAATTGCGCACTACCCAGAGCTTTTCTGCGCACGAGAAAATCTAGCCAGCTCACAAAAATCAGGGCTCGAAATTGCTAATTAAGAAGCGAATTAAGTCAAAGTTACAGTGCATGAAGGTAAAAATACAAGGGTTCCCCTGACGTTGTGTCCTGCGCCCGCTTTGAGACTGGGAGGTCGGTGGTTCGCGCCCCGGCCGAGTCATTCCTAAGTCTTAAAAAGTGGTCGGCGGCGCCCTCTGTTGGCTGCGGCTGCATCGGCTCGCTACAACGGGTCAGGTGCAATCGACATTTCGTTCTGTGTACATTGTTACACAGAATGACAATACAAGGAAATTATTATTATTATTATTATAAATGCGGTATTTTGAAGTCGAGTCGAAGGAGAACGAAGTTGAGTAAAGTTAGTAGAGTTTGTCGGGGAACCGGCTTCTTCGGCTCGGCTCACTAAAAGGAACCGGCTCTTTCGGGTCTTAAACGGCTCTTCAGGTTGTTTTTGCTTCTTTCATCCCAACATGACCAAATATTATGTAAAATTTTGCACAAAATAACTTAAAGGAAGGGGGAATAGAACAAAAAAGAAAAAAATACCAAAATGAAAAAGTAGTGAAAAGCTGAGAAAAAAAGGAACAAAAGGAAGAGAAAAAAGAAGGAAAAAATCTGAAAAAAAGCCAGAAAAAAAGAAAAGAAAGACACAAAGGAAAAAAAAAAGGAAATAGAAAACAAAAATAAAAAAAGTAACAGCTAGGAAAAAATAAACACAATGAGATTTTTTTTAAAGGAATTAAAAAAAAATAGAAAGAAAACGGAAAAAAAAGAAAAAGCTTGTGTTGCATTCAAATTATTTCCAATTATACTAAGTCAATCTTGTTGCCAACATTGTACTTCCACTAAAAAATGTGATTAAATACAGTTGTGTATCGTGCAACCGACTAAATAAACCCCCAAAAATGTTAGTATTATGCGACAAAAGATACCAGGAAAAAAAAAATGGAAATCTTGTGAAAGAATTGTTGTGAAAATAAATGACGTTTGTAGGCCGTACAACCTTTGCAATAGTATATTAGTCAATTCATTCAAAAGTGAAAAATGATTTTGCATTGCTGGAAACTTGATGTCAAGTTTTGGACATGTTTGATAACGACTTAATTGCCACACTTGGGATTGCCGTTGCTCACTGTTGTTTCAAGCGTTGCTCACCGACTTTGTGTGAACGCTCAGACCCGTAAGGAAAATTACAGGGAACATTGTATTAGAGTGAGGATTTTGTTTCCTGGTCCGCACCAGTTCTAAGCCAGCTACTAAGCGTCAGCTGAGGCGACCAACCGAGTACCCAGCAGGCACCGCAGCTAGGGAGATCCGCGGGAACACGCCCGAAGCCGCCGCTGATACTTTTGCGACCATCTTGCTAAAAAAAAGTAACAGTATTTTTAAAATGTTGAAAAAAAAGTAGTTGCTCGTAGTCTGGAATTTACGGTTGCATACCTGTCGCGCTCCAGGGCTCCATGCCCTTACAAACTGTCGTATTTTCCCTTTCAAAATACAAAATAATCTTACACCATTTTTTTTTTCAAACGTGTTTATTGATGTAGTTTAACGTGTTATATTGTACATGTGTTTCGTGATATCATATATATTGTTCATTAACATTTTGTTGTGAGATACTGAGTGGCTCGACATGAATGAGGTTTATTATTAAAAAAAGTTCAAAAATGAAGTCGCTCGACGTTCACTGTAGAAGGAAAAAATACATGCAAATAGAAGTAGAATAATACATTTTCTTATTCAAATTATGAATTCATTTTCTGCATTAAATTATAGTTGGTAATATACTGATTGAAGGGATAACCACAAACCTGTCTTTTTTCATTTTCTCCTTTTATACTTCCTTTTTATACATAATGATTCGTAATATAATGCATCAAAGCAAGTGAGCCGTTTGAGAGCCGGCTCTCTTTAATGAGTTAAGCCGAAAAAGCCGGTTCCTTAAAACTTCCTTTCACTACATCAAACCGCTCGCTTCGTTTGCAACGAAAAAACGTTACCGAGATAGAGGCTACCGCGGCAAACTGGTTCTTCTTGATTGATTTGCCATTTCGTGATAGTCGGCGTATACCGGATGGTACCCATCATTGACAAATTTGCGTTTTTCCGTACAGATTTTCTCGTACGTGGCACACGTCTTAAAATGCATAATAAACGTACGTTGTACGGCAAAACCATACAGGTTGACGGGTATGCATTTGTATGCTTTGACTGATTGTATTAATAAAATTACATAATGTAAAAACTTTAACACTGAATAAATATAACCATTTGATATATGTATGATTGGGCAGCACGGCGGCGCAGTGGTAAACGGGTGTGCGGCACAGTTCTGAGGTCATGAGATCGAACCTCCTGTGCGGAGTTTGCATGTTAGGTTAATTGCCCGGTCCAAATTGTCCCTAGGTGTGAATGAGTAAGTGAGTTTTCTGTCCCTGTGTGTCCTGCGACTGGCTGGAAACCAGTTCAGGGTGTCCCCTGCCCACTGCCCGAAGATAGCTGGGATGGGCTCCAGCACCCCTGCGACCCTACTAAAGATAAGCGGTGCAGATAATGGATGGATGGATGATTTTAGATTGACATGCCTCACCTGCAGCACAACGGCGCAGTGGTTAGCGCGTGTGCGGCAGAGTTCTAAGGTCTTGGGAACCTCCTGTGTGGGTTCAAATCCAGCTACCGGACTTCCTGTGCGGAGTTTGTATGTTCTCCCCGTGCTTGCATGGGTTTCCTCCGGGCACTCCGGTTTCCTCCCACATTCCAAAGACATGCATTTCAGGTGGATTGGCCAGTCCAAATTGTCCCTAGGTGTGAATGAGCGAGTGAGTTGTCTGTCCCTGTGTGTCCTGCGGCTGGTTGGCAACCAGTTCAGGGCGTCCCCTGCCCACTGCCCGAAGATAGCTGGGATGTGCTCCAGCACACCCGCGACCCTACTGAGGATTAGCGGTGCAGATAATGGATGGATGGATGATTTTAGATTGACATGCCTCAGGAACCTCCTGTGTGGGTTCAAATCCAGCCACCAGCCTACCTGTGCGGAGTTTGTATGTTCTCCCCATGCTTGCATGGGTTTCCTCCGGGCACTACGGTTTCCTCCCACATTCCAAAGACATGCATTTCAGGTGGATTGGCCGGTCCCAATTGTCCCTAGATGTGAATGAGCGAGTGAGTTGTCTGTCCCTGTGTGTCCTGCGGCTGGTTGGCAACCAGTTCAGGGCGTCCCCTGCCCACTGCCCGAAGATAGCTGGGATGTGCTCCAGCACACCCGCGACCCTACTGAGGATAAGCGGTGCAGATAATGGATGGATGGATGATTTTAGATTGACGTGCCTCACCCGACTACTGAATTTAGTGTCTCACGTCCCCCTGCTCATAGTCAGCTGGGAATAGCTCCCGCTTCCTATCAACCCTCATGAGGGAAAACAGTAAAACAACAAATGGATGAATATTTATTTTTTCATTTATTTATTTCAAATCTCAATGAACTGCTTCAACACACTCATGCAGGAACAGCCACTGATCCGTGTTTTAGCCTTTTTTGGGGAGCACGTGAGTGTGCGTAACTGTTGCGTCTCACGTATGCTGGGGCATGTTTGTCACTAGGGACCCGACGAAATTCAGCTCCAGCGAATGAGAGAATATTCCTGGTTGTCATGTGACGGCGTGATGTCAGGAAAGAGAGGGAGAAAAACCGAGAGAGGGAGCAAGGTGTAATTTATCCCCACAGCTGATCCGCGCAGTGCCGAGAGAGGAGGCAAGACAACCAGATGCGCATTCGCTCTTATCACTTGTGAAGACATGGACAGACACTTTCAATGCATGCTCTCCCGGCACTTCAGTACGCACAAAAAACACTTTTTGACACTTTAAATGGGATGCTTTTCTGCAAGATCTAATATTCAGAGCTTCTGACTGGACAAGAGTGTTATGACCCCGACTGGATCCTAAAGAGGAAAACAGAGAGGAAGAAGGACAGCAGAAAAGACGGATTCAAAGGGGTTGAGTAGCAAATCTCCACAAGCAAAGGACAGACACGGTTTCGGGAAAATGTCCTTTTTGTCGAGCTCACAGTTCCAGGAGCCTGGCGTGGTTGCTGGCAACAACGGGTGCAGACAACCTCCCGGCGGGCATCAGCAGCAGCAACCCAAAGCTTCTGTGTGCCTTACAGCTGCCAGCCTCCCTGCTGTTTTGGCCCCTGCTTCCTTGTTACCCTCTACCCATCCGAGTAGCTTGCACGACACAGTCCAGATGGCACCTGAAGGGAAAGTTTCTCCATTCCCAGTGGGAGAATTTAACCCGAGTTTAATTGAAGAAGAGTTGAGGTTTGGGTGTGGAAGGACAGCCTCTGGGATGACCCCAGGGACCTTGGGTCTAAAAATGCCCGTGCTGATGGTGGAGGAAAACAAACCAACAGGTGGGAGCCTGAAGGAGGAAAGACGTCAGGAGGTTGTATCACTAGGGAGCGCAGGACAAACTCCCAGTAGTCCTCTTTCTACGTATTCCTCCCCTTCCTCTTCGTTAACTTCTCCTCCAGTTTCACCAGGGAAATTATGCAACTCCGCTCTGGAACTTAAGCCTGGATCCAACGGAAACTTTGGACCGACCATTTTCCAGCAGAACTTTCACAATTCTCTCCCAAGCAGAGAAGTTTGCATACCCCAGTCCCAAAAACCTGCATCTGGGATGGCAGACAACCAAATCAAGAAACAAAATCCACATGAAGAACCTGCCAACCCAACAGGAAGTAACATGACATCGGCTAACCAGGCTAACATTTTGGAGGAAAGTGCAAAGACAGAAAGAGGAAACCAAGACCATACTGAGAGTGCTATGGGAACTGCACCAACTCACATGGTTGGACAACAAATGAAAGATCCTAAGTCGGACAAAGACTTTAAAGCGCCAACGGACTATAAAGTAAACAATGAAGCAAAACATACCCATGCCAACGAGCTGCCTCAGCGAAACGTCGTCAGACGAGCAATGTCCGACTGTTCTCATCTGTCCGTTCCCACTTTAAGCGCTGAAATGTTCCTCGAAGGTTCCCAACGCTCTCCCAACCTGAGTAACTTTGGCGTGATGGGAACACCGTGCCCGCTCAGGGTGCCGTACCCGCACATGGCGGTCCGGCGCTCACAGACAGTGACGGACGCCACAGAAGCTTCAGCTTCGATGGACTTGATGTTTTCAAGTCCGTTGATGTTGGCACCGGTTTTGCCATCATCTCCACCACCTAGGAGACATCATGAAAGCTCCGAGACCAATCTTTTAATTACCGTGCCAATGCCCTCAGGTATGTATTCACACTGACTTTCTATTACTAAACATCCATCCATCCATTATCTGCACCGCTTATCCTCAGTAGGGTCGCGGGGGTGCCGGAGCCCATCCCAGCTATCTTCAGGCAGTGGGCAGGGGACACCCTGAACTGGTTGCCAGCCAGTTGCAGGGCACACAGAAACAGACAAATCACTCGCTCATTCACAACCGGGGACAATTTGGACCAGCCAATTAACCTGACATGCATGTTTTGGGAATGTGGGAGGAAACCGGAGTGCCCAGAGGAAACCCACATAAGCACGGGGAGAACATCCAAACTCCACACAGGAGGTTCGATCTCATGACCTCAGAACTGTGCCGCACACCCGTTTACCACTGCGCCGCCGTGCTGCCCCTATTACTAAACATTAAAAATTAGACTTGTTGGAATTTAATATCAAAATGTACCGTTTACCAAATTGTTCAAATTAGTTATCTGACTCCATTAACCAAACACAACTTACATTCACCCAGCAATTCATGCACGCTCGTTTCTCGAGGGAAAAATGAACAGGAAAGCCGACATTTCACACGGGGCAGATTTATTAACTAAGTGTACTCCATCGAAAACAGCCGAATTAGTGACGTTGGAAGCCCTTTTCTGAAGTCCTTTAGCTTTTTCCTATTGCCCATCTCCTCCCCGCATAATTGTGTGCCGGCTCCTCCCATGGGCGTGCCAAGGAAGCCCAACGTGGGCTTCACAATCTCATAGACGAGCGTCTTGATGTCTGGAACATTCTGTGTCAGCACACTCACGCGTCCTGTTATCAACAGAACGAGACAAAAGAATCTGCATTTGGAACAGCCTGTATTTGAACTAAAGCCCAATCAGTGAAAATCTTCATAATAAGTCAATTGTATACATTTCTTTATAGTCAAATGTATAAAATATTTTATAGTCAAATGTATAAAATCCTTCTGACTGTACATTTCTGACTATTTTTGCACTATGATGACTTTGCACCAAATGCAATATTGCACAACCGTTACGATACCAACGTTATCACGACAACCCTGTATGTAACATCCCACATGCCGACATTTCTTGTGTAAATACCATGTAAATTATAACTATAGTCTTATCCCCCTTGTCTTATAACATTATCTTCTCTGTTCCTTTATCTTCTTGCTCATACCTCACTATGAATGTGTAAAACTGGAGTGTCATGCCCAATTTCGTTGTCACAATATGTTAGCCCATTTGTAGCAATGACAATAAAGGTATATTCTATTCTATTCTATTCTATTTAAATACAGTACAGTCTTTCACCTTTGCCACTGCACACTGTTTGAAAAACATTAGATTTGGAAACGTTATACAATTTGTACACAGAATACATAATCTGTGAACGACAATGCATACAAATTGTACCAGAACCTCTTGGAAGAACGGATTAGACTTTAGCCATGAATTAATAGGTTTGGCGACATCTCACCTCTTTCTAGACTTACTTCACGCTACAGAGATGAAGAACCTCTGGACTTTTGTCATTCTACGTGTAATGACGATGATCAAAGGACGGGTTTTTTTTGTAGCTTTTCACACACTCTTTCTGGTATTTTGGCCCATTCCTCCATGTACTGATGTTTTCAGGGTGTTGTCGGGCAACACAGACTTTCAATTCCCTCCAAAGGTTTTCCATGGGTTCGAGATCTGGAGACTGGCTATGCTGAGTGACCCAGCCACATCTAATCTTCAATGCCATTGCTGATGAAAGGCAATTTTTACTCAAAATCTCTCGATACATGGCCCGATTCATTCATTCCTTTACACCAGTGGTTCCCAAAGTGGGTGGTACTGCCCCCCTGGGGGCGGTGGAAAGATCTGGTGGGGCGGTGTGGAAGACAGGGGCGGAAGGGGGGGCGGCAGTCCGAAGTCAGATTTTTGAACGTTTGTTTGACGATTTGTACACGTTAGGGCTGCACAACTAAACGAAATTGAATCGACATCACGATCTGACGTTGTGCTTTTGTTATCAAGGTTTTGTCGTGAGTGATGGAGTATTTGCCGAACAATCAGAGGCCAGTTTTTATAATAGCACAAGCCCATAAACACGATTCAAAGTTTGAAGCACCTCACTATGCCACACCCACCGTGTGAGCTCATATAGTGTCATGGCGGACTCAGTAAACATAGTCCCAGAGTCAACAAACGAGAAGGAAACGGGGCTTGCACCTAAGAAGGGTGGCACATCACTTGTTTGAACCTATTTTGGTTTTGATGAAGCGGATGTGGAACAGAAGAAAACGCCTGTTGCAAAATTTACTTTCGCGTAGTCGCTAGGTCCAGAGGAAACACAAATCTTTTGTACGAGCACCTTAATAATGATCACATATTAAAATACACGGCTCGTCAAAATGGATTTCAAGTAAAGACGAAGAAGGTGCATCTACAATTGGACTGAGAGGTAAACAAACCTCCATCAAAGCGGCATTTGCGAACGTATGAAAAAAGGCACAAAGAAATAACCAATGCTGTGACTCTAGCTAAAAATGGTGGCCAACACCAACGCTGCATTATCAATTAGAGGTAACTCTAGGAATTCTCTGGGGAGCCAAAGAGTCGCAAGCCGGCAAAAACTTGGTAACCATTGCTTTACACAAATCAGTCGTCCAGGTCCTTTTGCAGAAAAAAGCCCCAAAGCACGATGTTCCCACCCTCATGATTCACAGTGGGCATGGTATTCATCAGATGCAGGTTATCCTCCATAAACGAGTACTTGTCGTTCTACCAAAAGTTCTATTTTTCTCCTCGTTAGACCTAGTTAGAAAAAGTCAGACCTCTTTGACAGCCAGAAATCGTGCTTGTTTGTAGGCGATCAAAGTATTTCCCACTCTTATTTAGAAATACCTTCTTTGAAAATCAGACAATGTGATTTTCGGATTATTTTTTTCACATTTTGTCTCATCGTTGAATTTTACCCATGTTGACACGCTTCTCTAATATTGTCAAGTAGAGAACTTTCCTAATTGTTGGTCGACTCAATACTTTTTTGCTCTGCTGTACTTTTGTAAAAAACAAGGGCCGATGACATGCCCGTTTTTTCACGTCCATGGCACTGAAAGAGTTAATCTCTGCATTGTTTTGTTTTAAGGGACTTGTAGTGTCCACCGGGGGGCAGCAGTTTAAACCACCCCCTCTTTGACTTGCCACCCTCTTTAAGGTAACAGCTCCTTTAAAACAAGGATTAAGAGGCTCAGAGACAGGTTTCTAACAAAGGCCAGCACCACCCTAAACAAGTGCATAAGACCGTGAAATTTATGTTCCTTGCCTAGGTATCAAAAAACGAGTATGCATATATTTTTTCATAACTCATTTTGGAATTATGTTGTTGCTAAATGGTATTGCACTATTGTTCTGATTCACTCAACTTAGGCCAGTCTCCGAACTTTAAATATTTTTGCCTATTTATCCTAACCTCCATGTTATCTTTTACCCTTTCTGAAGGTGGGGTGCGTAGTTTGTGGTGTCCTTAAAAAGTTAAAAATTTAATATTTTTTCTATAGAGAATGTGTTAACAATGCCCCAAGGAGTTCAAATAGCCTATATATATTTTTTTTTCACTGCGCCTATCTGCTTTTATCATCGATGTTCCCGCTGTTGTGGATTAACTGCAAGTCAGCTTGATGGAAAACATCTGGATGTTCTGAAACAATGTTGATATATACCAAGGTGTTGACTGAGCCAAGTCGGGGCGGGAAAAACCCTGTCGAGTTCGAGAAAAACATCACCTCATGTTTTTGAACACAGTATAAAAACACAGCGTCTGAGAGACGGACTTGGAGCGTGGCTCGTATTTTGATGACTGTGTTGAATAAATAATGTGCCCTTTTTGTCATATTTTGGCTCTGTTTATGTTTTGGGGCGACGCCCAACGTCGTCCTCTCCAAAATGCCACTGAGTGTATAAGGCTTGAGAGGAGTTGAGTCAATTCTTGCGTGTGCTCCAGGTTTTACTTGAACCGTATGATGAAAATGGCGAAAGTAAGATAAGGACAGTTTCAAATACATTACAAATGCAAACCAAACCCCACAAAAGATGAAGATAGGTAGAGTTGATTCGAGCGCGTATGTAAAGGCTGCAGTTACGATTTCAGGCAGAAGATGGCGTCAGCAAGTAGAATATTTTGACCTAACGGACCACACCGTTAAGTCTTCATTGCATGTTTTTCCTGGAGTGTTCGATTTAATCTTATTTTAACAAATATTCACTACGTTGTTATATATGACAATAAAGATAATTCTGTTTCAGATTTACCTTTTTCAAAATACGGGGTTAAAGATAAACCATTCTTGCCCGTTTTTTTCTTTCTCTAGAGCAGGGGTGTCCAAGTCATTTGAACTCGGGGGCCACACGATAGAACAAACATTCTGTCGGGGGCCGGACTGGTTGATTAAAGAGAAAGAAAAAGAGAGATAAAGAAATAAGAGAAAGAGGGGGGTAAAAACGAGAGGGCTGGACAAAGAAAGAAAAAGCGAGAGGGAGAGAGTGTGAGAAACAAGAGATAAAAAGTCGCGAGAGAAAGGGGGGAAAAGAAAGGGAGAGGAAGAAAGAAATCCAAAGAGGAATAGAAAGACAGGAGAGAAAAGAGTAGGAAGAGAGAAAGAGAAAAGAGGGAAAAGGAAAAAAAGAAGTTAGAACAAAAGAAGTTAAAAAGACAGAGAGAGAGAAAGACAAAGAGCAACAAAGGAAGAGAAAAAGAGAGACACAGAGAGTGAAAGAGACAGAGAGTGGGAGTAAAGGGTTGGAAAAGAGAGAGAGAGAGAGAAATAAATACAAGTACAGTGTCTTTGCTCGAGGAACCTGGCTTTGGCAACATCAAGTGGACATAGTTCAACCTGCAGCTTGTTTTTCTCTTGCACTTCTCTGAGTGTTGGGATTCAATCCCTTAGCGGGCCTGATCTGGCCCGTGGGCCGCCTGTTTGACACATGTGCTCTAGAGGCTAATTATTCTCAAATAGTATACAGCATTATCTAGCATCCACATCTGTTTAGGGACAACCGTTATCCGGAAAAAGCTAGGTCGTTGATTAGAGATTGACTGCACTCATTCAAATATAGAGCATCTATTTTAAGCAATGTCTGTGCCTGCACACACAAACACGTATTCGCACCTACAGTACGTGTGTCTTGATGCACTTTCTATTGACGTCAAGATTTTAAAGAAGTACTTGCACGGATAAAAAGAACTGTATCGCCGATAAAAATCAGCTTTAAGCATTTTGGAATCCTACTTTCTCACTTTTCTTTGCTTTAAACATGATTTTTATCCCGTAGTAGTAGTAAAGCGGTAGATGTCCATCCATTATCTGCACCGCTTATCCTCAGTAGGGTCGCGGGGGAGCTGGAGCCCATCCCAGCCATCTTCGGGCACTGGGCAGGGGAAACCCTGAATTGGTTGCCAGCCAATCGCAGGGCACACGGGGACAGACAACTCGCTCGCTCATTCACATCCAGGGACAATTTGGACCGGCCAATTCACCTTAAAACATGTTTTTGGAATGTGGTAGGAAAGAAACCCACGCAAGCACGGGGAGAACATACAAACTCCGCACAGGAAGTCCGGTAGCTAGATTTGAACCCATGACCTCAGAACTGTGCCGCACACGCGCTAACCACTGCGCCGCAGTGCTGCAGCAGTAGATGTGTACAAAACAATTTTATTTGATTTTTTCAGTCTCTAAATATTAAGCACAGCCTCATAAGGCTTTCTCAAAACAAGTATTTTCCTCCAAATGTCAAGACCAGTACGGAGACAGGACCCAATTGCGTTACGTTTCTCACAAGTTTTATTAAAGGAAAGAGGAAAGGGCTGCGGCCACGATCCGGTGTTCGCTAGGCGTGGGAAGCAAGTCGCTCTCGCACTCGGGTTGTGATCCGAACACGGAAGTGGATCTTCCGTAGCGAGGGATGGCGGTGTCAAGGACGCAAAAACAGGTCGATAGCCGGGACAGGAGAGCAAAAACGTGGTCGGAAGCGAATCATAAGCTGGGACGGGAGAGTATACGTGGTCAGGATCAAGGTCAGGTTTGACAAGCGCTATCTAAATGACTGAAACTCGACTGTTATTAAAACTAAAATGAGAAAATCTAACTTAATCAAAATAGTTCTCCAAAACACTCACAAGGTGGCAGTAACTTCCTACAATGGTATCTCACAGGCATCCACGTGTGGCAACGGACCAATCACAGGCAATCAATGACACAGAGGGGGCATTATAATGCATTTGGTAATGGATTTTTGTTATCTGTAACCAATTTAAAAATGAATGCTTTATACATTACTTTTGTTTTGATTGTCAAAGGGGCAATAAATTGGGGTACTGATGGGTCATGTATGATGTGGTTCTCCGTCTCCAGGAATTGCCTCATCATCCACCAAAACAGGCCTATAAAACCGCCTGGTCACGGTGAAAAATAGCGTACGATATATGGACAACCAAGAGAACAAGACCCAAAATCTTTTTTTATATATTTATAACGTTCATATTTACAGTTTATGTTGTCTTACAATGTGTTCATGTTCAGTTGCAGTGTCTACCTTTGTCATGATTTCTCATTACACTCACCTGTGCCCGCTCGTTTGGCGCCAGTTGCTGCTGGTTACCTGATTGGTTCCCCGTCCTACTTAAGCTCAGTCCTTTCGCCTGTTGTCAGTCCGTCAGCGAACCTCTGTTTTCACAAGGCAAGCATTTTTGCCTCTGACTCCCGTCGGTCCCGTTTTGTCATAACCTTTTCCCCTCGTCCGTTCCTGATTTCCCCGTTGGTCTCCTGCCACGACCCGTTTTTTGACCCCGACCACGTTTTGATCTCCCGTCCCATCCTCTTCCGCATTCAGAACACACTCCGATCCCGTGAGCAGCTTGCTTCCCGCGTCCAGCGAGCACCAGGGTCGCTGGTGCGGCCTTTCCTCTATATTTCACTAAACGTGTGAGGAACGTTACGCATCTGGGTTCTACTTCTGTTCTGGTCGTGACAACTTGATTATAATCCCCAAAAATCCATTTTTTTGTTAGTTTTTTCATTTTAAACTGTTATTACATTGTCTTTACACATCGTCATGGTAGATATCAGCAGATTTTGACATTTTTGGCCAAAATAAGAAAAAAATTCCACGCGGTGTGTATGATACTTAGTCAATAAAGGGTTAAATAGATAGCCTGGTGGCATCTGCTCCCAATAGGATACGTACTAAAAATGGAGGCCTGCTAACCGATTGCCGCTTGGGCACACATGTAACACTGGTCGATATTCATCAGCGAGTCCGTGTCTGGCTATTAAGCTCCAGGCTGACCTCATCGAAAGATTAAATTAAATAAAGTTCTTGATTTAGTTTGAAGGGATTAAGAGTTTTTGGAAGGCTTCAAGTGATTCTCTCATAATTTTAACATTATAGAAAATATAAATTGCAAAGTTTGTTTTTTTACACAGGAATATAGTATTATTTTATCATTAGCAATCGAATCCCTGCTGTTGTGCTTATGTCGAATAGAATAGAATATAATATGCCTTTATTGTCATTGCTACAACATGGGGTATATTATAACAACGAAATTGGACGACTCCAGTTCCACATTTTACAGTGAGGATGATGAAAGAAAGAGATAAAGGAACAAAGAACATGTTTTAACTGTCTTTGTTGTCTTTGTTGTAAATAGGCTCTGCTTCCTCCGGAGTGGGGTGATCAGGGGGGTGAGGGACAAACAGAAATGGTGGATCGAACAGGATGTTTGATCTTACAGTGCTTATGTAAGATGTCATCCAAGAGGCAAAAAAAGGAATAAGACTAATTATTGGTGTCACAGACCAGGAACGGAAACAGGACCCAATTGCGTTTGTTGACTCAGTTTTATTTAGAAGAGAAAAAAGGACTTGCATCCACGATCCGATGAATGTCGGTCGCGGGTAGCAGGAAGTGCCACTTCCGCGTCGAGCGAAGGTAGTCGTTGACAGCGAGAAAGAAACAGGTCGATGGCCGGGGCGGAGGAGCAAAACATAAACGGCAGTGTTCATTTTACCTGTAAAAAGTGACGGGTCCCAGGGACTCGCATGCTCAAAAATCTACGGGTCCCAACGTTGATCTATGGGTCCCCAAAATTTAGTGTTATCGCTGATGAAATTGTAAATCGGCGACAAATATATAATAAAAATCTATATATTCATTCAGTTTTAATCATCACAGTTTATTGGTAATACACTTATCACTTCAAGATTTTTCAGTTCACAACAATATTGTACATTATACAAAATATTATTGCTGAAATAATATGAATCTATATTTTTATTAAGTTTTAATCATCACAGTTAATTGGTAATACAAAGCAGTTATCACTTCAGATTTTTCAGTTCACAATATTGTAAATTATACAAAATAATATTGCTGAAATATTAGTCTATATATTCATGCAGTTTTAACCATCACAGTTAATTAGTATTACAAAGCGGTTATCACTTTTTTCAGTTCATATATTCTTCTTGGTTTGCCTTCTCAAGGTCCAATCCATTATCATCCTCCTCATAGCGTCACCAGGAATATAATTTAGTCACTTTTGGCAGAGAAGCCCTTTTATTGCTCGGAGTATTCTTTTTTTTTATTTTCTTTCGTCGAATCGTTGGCTTCAAAACACGTGTTTTCCTTGCCTTCGCGGTCTTCTGAAGAATTTCTCCGCTGTTTTTTCGTGCCAGAATTATTGCCGTTGTTACCACTTTCTGTGGTCTGGATCCGAAACGAGTCGAAAGCCAGGAGAGGAGATTAGACGTGGTCGAGATCAAAAACAGATCGTTTTTCCAGACGGGAGAACAGACGTGGTCGAGATCAAAACAGGTCGTAATTCGGGATGGGAGAGCAGACGTTGTCGAGATCAAGACAGATCGTGGCGGTAGACAAACAGGAGCACAAAAATGGGACAGATGAAAAAGGGCTTGCCGTGCAAAAACAGAGATTCGCAGACGGACTGACAAAAGGGGACTGAATTCAAATACTGACAGGGAGCCAATCTGTCAACAGGCTGCAGCTGGCGCCACATGGGCGGGGCCAATTGGGCGTCAGATAATGAATTTAATTTTGGTTGGTTGGTTGGTTGTTTGGTTGGTTGGATCCCTTAAACATATGGTTGGTTGGTTGGTTGGTTGATTGGTTGGTTGGTTGGTTGGTTGGTTGGTTGGTTGGTTGGATCCCTTAAACATATGGTTTGTTGGTTGTTTTTTTTTGGTTTGTTGGTTGGTTGGTTGGTTGGTTGGTTGGTTGGTTGGTTGGTTGGTTGGTTGGTTGGTTGGTTGGTTGGTTGGTTGGTTGGTTGGTTGGTTGGTTGGTTGGTTGGTTGGTTGGATCCCTTAAACATATGGTTTGTTGGTTGTTTTTTTTGGTTTGTTGGTTGGTTGGTTGGTTGGTTGGTTGGTTGGTTGGTTGGTTGGTTGGTTGGTTGGTTGGTTGGTTGGTTGGTTGGTTGGTTGGTTGGTTGGTTGGTTGGTTGGTTGGTTGGTTGGTTGGTTGGTTAGATCCCTTAAACACATGGTTGGTTGGTTGGTTGGTTGGATCCCTTAAACATATGGTTTGTTGGCTGTTTGGTTGTTTTTTTTGGTTGGTTGGTTGGTTGGTTGGTTGGATCCTTTAAAAACATTGGTAGTTGGTTGGTATGTTGGTTGGTTGGTTGGTTTTGTTGGTTAGATCCCTTAAACACATGGATTGTTGGGTGGCTGGTTGGTCGGTTGGTTGGTCGGTCGGTTGGTTGGTTGGTTGGATCCCTTAAACGCAAGGGTCGTAAGGGCACCGTTTCCTGTGGTGTGTTTTGAACAAGTACAGCCGTCTTCTGTTATTCCATTGTCTTATGGTAGATAACGCCATATTTGGAAATGTTTAAATATTTTGGAGAGGCGATTTGGTGAGGACGTCGTTGGGCGTCGCCCCAAAACATAAACAAATTGGCTAAAAGTAATCACTCATAACATCCCTCTCCAGGCCAACATGTGTATCCACCCGGTCTCAAACTAGGGACCTTTCACGTGTTAGGTGAATGTGCTAACCACTGTCCTGTAGGTATATTTTTAAAAATATGACTGTGCCTCCTCACCCAGGGTTGGGTAGGGTTACTTTAACTTGATTACTTTCAATTACTTTTGGATTACTCTAATACCAAATATGCTAATAAAAGACAAAATAAACCAAATATGGATACAATGATGACTCACAACACGTGGTAAGCTTTCTCTTCTGGCTTTGATCTCTTTGATCCCTGGCAAAACGAACATAAAATGCGAAAGTAACTGAATGAAAATAAATCCAAACAGCTTGCCAACATCATTTTTGCTGTTCCATGTGTTCTGTTACTCCCCAAGCATGCACAAAATTTAGTCATTTTATTCATATTTAGTTTATTTTGTCTTTTATTAGCATATATAGTATTGGAGTAATCCAAAAGTAATTGAAAGTAATCAAGTTAAAGTAACCCTACCCAACCCTGGCCTCACCAGACATGAACCTCACTCTCCGTCAGTGACTTTACCATAAAGTTTTCTCCCATAATTTCTGGATGAATTATTAGGATTGTCTTCATGTAATTAACCCATGTCTGGATTTGGTCCTCAAGAATTGAGAAAACAGTGCTGTCACTGAATGTATCCATCTTCACTTTCCCCAGTGAAAGTTGACAAGGACAAGCAGGAAAAGACGGACGTCCTCTCCAGCAAACCAGCAAAGACGGACCCCTTCGACAAGAAGGAGACGTCTGAGAAGCAGAACAAGGACATCTCTCCTGACAAGAACCTGAAGCCCGAGAAGATTCTCAAAGATGACGACAAGACGGACAAGATGAATGCTGAGAAAAACAACAAAGTCAACGAGAAGGCAGAGAAGATGGACAAGCCGGAGAAGACCAATAAAGAAGATAAGAAAGAAGAGGAAAAGAAGGTGACTGAGAAGAAGGAGGAAAAAGGAGGAAAAGGGACAGCAAAGTCTCCTATGGGAAACGGCACCAAGACGCTGCCAAGTCCTGATAGCAAAAGCAAGGTACAAATCACACATGCAGTATTTCCTCACACGCTCAAGGTGTCGGATCTAGGAATAGCAAAACACAAAAAACAGTCAGAAACGTACATAGAAGCTCAATGGACTACGTACCATAATTATTCGTGTAATTAATATCACTATAAAATTTTGTTTTACTTGGGTCAAACTTTGCAGATGGATGCAATGGGAATTGAACCCGGGTCACAGAGGTGAACGTGTCAAATCCTAACCACTGAATCACCAGTGTACATGATACATGAAAAGGCATTAAAATTGGGCTGCTTATAAGGATTATTTAAATTAGGCGTTTTAAAATAGGGTCCAGGTGAGATCGGGCCATCCTGTGAGATCGGGCCATCCTGCTATTCTTAAAGGGACAGTGTTTTTATATTTGTGATATATATTATATATATATATACAGTGGAACCTCGGTTCTCGACCATAATCCGTTCCAGAGCCCTGTTCGAAAACCGATTTGTTCGATCACCGAAATCATTTTTCCCATTAAAAATAATGTAAATCGTTTTAATCCGTTCCAACACCCTGAATGTTTACCTTGAATGTTTAACGTAAACTAAAAAAAAATGTACAAGTCATTTAGCACCCGGGTCTCCACAACAAGTGGTCAGCGGTTCATTGGAAAGGGGGCTCCGTTCCAACACCCTCAATGTTGGGCTCCGTTCCAACACCCTGAATGTTTACCTTGAATGTTTAACGTAAACTAAAGCTAACCCAGGCTAATCGTACGTTCGCGTTATCGTAATCTTCTGTACGAAAGATTACACTAACATGAATGTGTAGAAATAAAATAAAAAGGATAAAGAAAAAAAGTATGAATAGGATTTTTTACCTTTGTGGTGGTCAAGGTTTCCTGTGTGGGGTTTGCATGTACCCCCTGTGTTGTTTTTTATTTCGTCTTTCCCTAAATTAAAAAAAAAAAAAAAAAAACTCGCAATGTATAGCTATATAGGCTTTAGAGCTGCCAAACATTGAAAATCATATTTCAGAATGTATAAGGAGAACTTTCAGGTTTTGATTTATGTTTTTGTGGTATATGTTCTTGTACAAAAACCAACAGCAAACCCAACCTTCTGTTACAGCAAGTGTCCAGCAGATGGCTCTAATAGACAATAAACAACCAAGGAGCCATCAACATTGTTAACAAAAATCGGATTCACTTGTTTTTTTTCCCAGTTTTTCGTATTTTTTATATAAAATGTGAATTTTCTATAAACTTAGCATCTTAAACTACGGATAATTCATAGTATTTTGTAGCACGGAAGACTATAATTTGTTCTCACGCTGGAATAAGAATGCAAAAGCTTCTTAAATCAGGGGTGTTTCTGTCTAAACTGTATTCTACCAAGTACAGATATCCCTTGTTTTTCAAGAGGGCTAGGTTCCAAAATTAACCCTTGATAGGCGAAACCTATAAGGTAGAAATCTTTATTTTTGTTACCATTATTCTTCAAAAAAAATTCTTCAATGCATTTAAATCAAATAACAAAACATTTAAAGGCCCAAGCATTCGTTTAGAACAGGGTTGTCAAACTCATTGTATCTCGGGGGCCACACGATAGAACCAACATTCTGTCGGGGGCCGGACTAGTAGATTAAAGAGAAAGAAAAAGAGAGATAAGAAATAAGAGAAAGAGGGAGGGAAAAGGAGAGAGGGCGCGACAAAGAAAGAAAAGAGGGAGAGAGTGTGAGAAACAAAAGATAAAAAGTTGTGAGAGAGGGAGGGAAAGAAAGGGAGAGGAAGAAAGAAATCCAAAGAGAAATGGAAAGACAGAAGGAGAGAAAAGAGAAATGGAAGCGCAAAGGGTATGAAGAGAGAAAGAGAAGAGAGACAAAGAAAAGAGAAATGAAAGCGCAAAGGGTATGAAGAGAGAAAGAGAGGAGAGACAAAGAGCAACAAAGGAAGAGAAAAATAAAGAAAGAGAGGAGAGACAAAGAGCAACAAAGGAAGAGAAAAGGAGAGACACAGAGAGTGAAAGAGACAAAGAGGGGGGAAAGGGGTGGAAAAGAGAGACAGAGATAGAGAGAGAGAGAGAGAGAGAGAGAGAGAGAGAGAGAGAGAGAGAGAGAGAAAGAAATACAAGTACAGTGTCTTTGTTCGAGGCACCTGGCTTTGGCAACATCAGGTTGACATATTTCAACCTGCAGCTTGTTTTTCTCTTGCGCTTCTCTGAGTGTTGTCTCGCGGGCCGGATTCAATCCCTTAGCGGGCCTGATGTGGCCCGCGGGCTGCCTGTTTGACACCTGTGGTTTAGAAGATAAAAATACTGTATACTGCACATGTATTCATTTATGACCAAGAATTACAATCTTCTGGACTGTTTAGCCAATCAGAATGCAGAACACAATGCAAGATGCAAGTCTGTAAAAGTAGCAAAACTGTGAATAAACTTGATTACCGTATTTTCCGCGCTATAAGGCGGGTTATAGGGTGCACCCCCAAAAAAGTTTTTGGTCCTTTATTTTCCATACATAAGGCGCACCGGATTATAAGGCGCTACAATGGGAACATCGACAAAACAGTCGGATAGTTCAGTCCAACTTATTACCCCCTTAACATTCCCAAAGCTTGCAAAGAAGCAAATATGTGTCTCAGACATGTACGGAAACAGTGTCTGTACGATGTCACCAAACAAACATTTCTTAGTTTCCATTTTATTTTTTGCTGGCAACTGTGTGGACAGCAAAGTAAGAATTTTATTGCGGAGGGAAACGGGGTTCTTTACTGTGCATATGACAATAAAAATTGAATTTAGTTTAAAAATAGACTCATCACAAGATACCGGGAAAATATAAAGCCCCATAGCTCACCTAAGTTCTCTTGCAGCCATCACCTTCAATAATGATACGTAACCATGGTCTTCTTACAACCATGAGTGTCGTAAATCCAGGAGAGTAAAATATTTACTAATACAGAATAGTAAAAAATGTTTTCTCTATGCCTTAGTGCAACCCAACGTGTGATTCACATTCATCTTTTTCGGCCAATTGCAGGCTTCGTTTCGCCCCTTTAGCCTATGCGAGCCTGTAAATGATAAAAAGGATCCGCCCCCTTTACCTCCGAATAACTTTAGCCAATAGTGACTGATTCAAATGACGATTGACACATTGGTTAGGAAATGAAACGCCGGTACATAAATCCCAGCATACACCGCGGACGACTTCGCCTTCGGGAGAAAATCTAATCGGCGGCTGCTTGCTTTAGTTGCGAGACTTTGCGACTTAATATTGATCCATATATAAGGCGCGCTGTATTATAAGGCGCATGGTCAGCTTTTGAAAAAAATAACGGCTTTTAAGTGCGCCTTATAGTGCAGAAAATACGGTATATTTGAATATTTGAATCTTTAGATTTGAATAATTAATTGAAGAGTGTCTAAAACAGATTATTTAGAATGTATATGCGGGTATACACAATGGTCGGCAACGGTGCGAATGGCCTCAGACCATAGTTTGGAAACCCTTGGTTTATATAGTAAGCCTATGCCTCTCATGCTGTACTGCAACCTTAATGAGAGTTAGCAGGACAGAGAACATACAAACTAATGCTATTGTAAAATGCTAGCTTTGCTACAACATTGCTGACTCCGATTCTGCTTGTTCTTTCTGTTTCTCTCCTTGCTTTCTCCAATCTAAATATTTATTTCTCTCACTTTTATGTTTTTTTTTCCCTTTTTTATCACTTTTTGCGTTTTTTTGCATCATTTTATTTCACTTCAACCTCCAGGCTGAGGTGGTCCCGGCCAAAACAAACGCACCCAAATCTCGCCCATCCACACTGACTACCAATGGCGAGGCCACCTCAGCCAAACGCCCCTCCCCAACTTCCACTTCAGCTACCAAAAAAAGCCCACCGACCAAGGCGGCAACACCCACTGCTGCTAAGAAGCCTCCGATGGCCACGGGATCTGCAAAAGTAAGAAAGACATTGTTGTAAAATTGCCATTGTGCATCCAGAGAGGTTTTTTTTACATGTATTTCTATGGTTCAGTCCACATACAGTAGCTTTTAAACGAGGTGTATAGTAAATAGAAAAGAATAGAACAGAATACAGTAATCCCTCAGTTTCCGCGGTTAATGGGGACCAAGACCACCCGCGAAAACTGAAAATAGTAGCGGCACCCCTTCAAAAATGCTTAAAAAAAAACAGTGGAACCTCGGTTCTCGACCATAATCCGTTCCAGAACCCTGTTCGAGAACCGATTTGTTCAATCACCGAAATCATTTTTCCCATTAAAAATAATGTAAATCGTTTTAATCCGTTCCAACACCCTGAATGTTTACCATGAACGTAAACATGAAGCTAAGCCAGGCTAATCGTACGTTTGCGTTGTCGTAATCTTCCGTACGAAAGATTGCGCTAACATGAACGTGTAAAAATAAAAAAATCAGGTCGTTTACAAGTCATTTAGCACCAAAAGTGGGTAGCGCTTCATTGGAAAGGGGGCTCAGTTCCAACACCCTGAATGTTTACCTGAATGTTCAACGTAATCATAGAGCTAACCCAGGCTAATCGTACGTTCCCGTTATCGCTAACATGAATGTGTTAAAAAAAAAAAAAAAAGTTAAAGAAAATAATTATGAATAGGATTTCTTACCTTTGTGGTGGTCAGCAGAAGGCGCATGTTGTATTCCCTAGCAAGATCGGAAACTCGCACACCTCTTTCATATTTAGCTATTATGTCTTTCTTAAAGGCAATAGTTTTACAAACAACTTTTCTTTTTTCACCTGTCCTGCTTGCACCGACCTTCTTCAGAAGCATAGTTAGGGGCTAAAACACTCCGTTCACTGATATTAAAAGCGAAAGCAAAAAGGGGCAAGTCCGCACGTGATAACAGTTGGTCACGAGGGGTGGGGGCGATCTACACGATCTACACCCGTACTCTGCTCAGCATCGCACTCTAGCGTACGCACTCACGCATTACCGGCGTTCAAACTCAGAATTTTTGACCGAACAGAGAAGCAAAGAATTTCTCAATTTTTGGTCGAACACCGATTTGTTCGAACTGAGAGGCGTTCGAAAACCGAGGTTCCACTGTACAGGCATACAGTATACCCCCCTGTATTTAGTACACCATATAGAATACGGGTGGAGAGAGAGAGAGAGAGAGAGAGAGAGAGAGTGAAATTCATGTTAAAACAAAACAAAAAAAACTGTAAAATATGTTGATTGTCAAACATGTCCAAAACTTGACATTTTGCTGAGTTTTGGGCAATGCAAAATGATTTTTCTCTTTTGAATGAATTGACTCATGGTCTATTGCAAAGGTTGTACGGCCTACAAACGTCGTTTGTTCTTACAATTCTTTCACAAGATATCCATTTCTTTTTATTTCCTGGTATCTTTTGTCGCATAATATTAACATTTTTGGGGGCTTATTTAGTCGATTGTAAGATGCAGAACTGTACTTAATCACATTTTTAGTGGAAGTACAATGTTGGCAACAAGATTCACTTGATATCATTGGAAATTATCTAAATGCAAGACAAACTTTTTCTACTTTTTTTAAATTCCTTTGAAAAAAATCTAATTGTGTTTAATTTTTCCAAGCTGTTACTTTTTTCTTTTTGTTCTCTATTTACTTTTTTCCCTACATTTCTTTCTTTTCTTTTTTTTCTGGCTTTTTTCTAAAGGTTTCCTTCATTTTTTCTCTTCCTTTTGTTTCTTTTTTTCTCAGCTTTTCACTCTCTCTCTTTCTCTCTCTCTTTCTCTCTCTCTTTCTATCTCTCTTTCTCTCTTTCTTTGTCGCACCCTCTCTCTAGTTCTCTCCCTCTCTTTATCTTATTTTTTTCTCTCTAATCTACTAGTCCAGCCCCTGAGAGAATGTTTGTTCTAACGTGTGGCCCCTAAGTTAAAATGACTTTGACACCCTGTAATCTAGCCCCTTCATATAGGATGGAGATACATTATGGTATATTTTTTTTTCACACGTTTCGTGACACGCGATAACTCCGGAACAGGAATCGGTGGCGGCTCATTAAGCAGACTTTTTCATTTTAGTATTTTTTCTTTTTTGTTCTATTCCCCCCTTCCTTTAAGTCATTTTGTGCATAATTTTACATAATATTTGGTCATGTTGGGATTAAAGAAGCAAAAACAACCCGAAGAGCCGTGTAGGACCCGAAGGAGCCGGTTCCTTTTAGTGAGCCGAGCCGAAGAAGCCGATTCTCTACTAACTTCGTTCTACTTCGACTAGACTTCAAAATACCGCATTTAGGACACAACGTCAGGGGAACCCGTGTTTTTTCACCTTCATGCACTGTAACTTTGACTTAAGTCGCTTCATAATTAATAATTTTGAGCCCTGATTTTCGTGCGCTGGCTAGATTTTCTTTCTCGAGGGAACACTGGCTGAGTCCCCAAAAACTCCCCCCACTCCAAGCGCTGCTGACCTTTCAAAAAATGAAGTTTTACAGCTACTTCAATCATATATTTTTTTTTTTCACACTCACGCTCATTTCAAGTTAATGCAAACCTCTTTTGGTTTGATTCACAGACTCCAGAAAGTGGAACAGCTGAGAAACGTCCAGCTGTGCAAAAAGCAACACCGGCTTCCCGAAATGTGGCTCACCGGAACAATTCCTCTGCTTCTACTGGGAACAAAACTGCTGGTAAATGAAAGCACAAACACACCATGAGAAAATATAAAAAAAAATAAAAAAAATCATGGGTCCCAACGGAGATCTATGGGTCCCCAAAATTTAGTGTTATCCAGGTTGAAATTGTAAATCTGCGACAAATATATAATATAAATCTATATATTCATTCAGTTTTAATCATCACAGTTAATTGGTAATACAAAGCAGTTATCGCTTCAGATTTTTCAGTTCACAATATTGTAATTGACCGTAAATTCCGGACTATAGAGCGCACCTGATTATAAGCCGCACCCACCACATTTCGGTGGGAAAATCGATTTTGTACATACACAAGCCGCACCTGTATATTAGCCGCATGCGCCAAGAAGAAGGATGCCTCTCGTCTCAATAAACTGGCTAGGAAAGCGAGCTCTGTTGTGGGCAAAGAGCTGGACGGCCTAACAACAGTAGCCGAGAGACGAGCACTGAAAAAGCTGAGGTCAATCATGGACAATTCATCGCATCCACTACACAGCATTATCTCCAGACAGAAGAGCAGTTTCAGCGACAGACTGCTGTCACTGTCTTGTACTACGGACAGACTGAAGAGATCTTTTCTTCCTCGTGCCATGAGGCTCTTTAACTCCACCCGGCAGAGTAAAGGCCCGCATTAAACCACACCACCTACATTGGATATTACCGAATCTTACTGCAATATGTATTCTGTGTAGCACTATTTAGTTATTCTATATAACACGCTACAGTGGGCATTTGCACGTCACACTGGGTATTTGTATATTGTATTCTTTTGGCTTTATTATTGTACTGTTCTCAGCTCAGGGATGCTGCTGGAAATGTGAATTTCCCTTCGGGGATGAATAAAGTATCTATCTATCTATCTATCTATCTATCACATTGAAAAAACGCAATACAAACGCGAAATTAACCCATACCCGATACAGACCAAACACACAGCCGTCAAAATGAACGGAAAATGATACCGGTACTTAACATTTAATGCAGACCTGCGGAGTCCAGGTGCCCGTTGAAAGTAATCCAAGGAAAAAAAGTGTATATTTCCAAAGGTAAGGGTGGGAAAAATATATATCCACTATTGTCGGCCGCATCCAAAAACACGTCTCACCTTTACTCCACTTCCCGTCGGCCCGTGTTTGCTCCGCCCCTTCTTTCTCATTTGCTCGTACAAAACATATCAGAATAAGTTTCTAAAATAAATACATTACAAAAATATACAGTTGCAAATACATATTATGCATGGTTACACATATTTACAAAGAGAGACGGTACACCGAGAGAGTTTTCAAAGCTTTAATAATAATAATATATCATTCATCCGGGCAGTTAATGGTAGCAACACGCTCGCAACACAGTAAACGGGTCTGTTAAAAAAAACATACCGTACTTGTAAAAATCACGGTAAACCGTCCTCATCTTCCTCCTTAGAACTGAAGCCATCAAAATCGTCTTCCTCAGTGTCGGAAAGAAACTTTGTCATATAGACGTCGTCCCACGCTCCCGCAGCCTCACTCGCAGCAGACCGGCTTTTCGGAACCCGTTAGTAATGGTGGATTTTTTGATGCTATCAGGATCCACTGGCAGACTTAGGAAAAGTTGCCTTTCGCATGCGGCCAGTTTTAGTGAAGTTGCAGTCTTCCTCTGCGCATATATTCCACCGGTCTAAATCTTACCTTTTGTACTCGAGCGCCGCTGGCGGCCGTTAGAAAAATGACATAAATTGGCCGCATCACTGAATAAGCCGCAGGGTTGAACGTTTGGGAAAAAAGTAGCGGCTTATAGTCCGGAATTTACAGTAATGACAATTTGGTGTCGAAAAAGTTGCGTCCCAGGGACGCACGTTGATTTGAGACGATGCGTCCCCAGCAAAAAAAAAACGCGGGCAAACGAGAAGACTGCATTTATATTGGGCTGTGACAGTGGTTTGCTCTATCCTATTTCCAGCAAACAAGAATGAGAAGGCTGACAACAAGACAGGAGAAAGCAAGAAGACTAAACTGGCAGGTGAGGAACTTAAGTGCTTACTGACAAAAACAAAATCATAGATTGATATGCTCTCTCTCTCTCTCTTTTGCTCCCTCTCTCTTTTTCGCTCTCTGTCTTTTTCTGATTTTCTCTCTCTGTCTGTCATTTTCTCTATTTTTCTCTCTTTCTCCATATCTTTGTCGATCTTTCTTTTCATCTGTCTCTTTTCTCACTTTCTCTCTCTCTCTCTCTTTTGTGCTCTCTCTCTCTCTCTTTTGTGCTCTCTCTCTCTTGCTGTCTCTCTCTCTTTCCCACTGTCTCTCTGTAATTTTCTCTATTTCTCTCTCTCTTTCTCCATATCTCTGCCTCTCTATTTGTCTCTCTCTTCCTTTCTTTTAATTGCTCTCTTTCCTTCTCTTGCCCGCTCTCTTTCTCTTGCTCTCTCTTTCTCTCTTTTGCTCACTCTCTCTCTCTTTCACTCTCTCACTCTTCCACTCTCTCTCTCTTCCACACACTGTCTCTTCCACACACTCTCGCTCTCTCTTTGTCTCTCTCTCTTTTGCACCCTCTCCCTCCTGCTCTCTCTCTCTTTCTAACTGTCTCTCTTTCTGCATGTTGTCTCTATTTTTCTCTTTCTCTTTCTCCATATCTGTGACTCTCTATTTGTCTGTCTCTTTCTTTATTTTGTCCACTCTCTTTCTTTCTCTGGCTCTGCTCTCTTTCTCTCTTCCGCTCTCTCTTTTTCTCTTTCTCTCTCTTTCAGGCTCTCTCTCTCTCTCCTTTGCACTCTCTCTCTCTTTTTTGCTCTCTCTCTATCTTTTTTTGATTTTCTCTCTCTTTTTTGTCATTTCTCTATTTTTCCCTCTTTCTCCATATCTTTGTCGCTCTTTCTTTTCATCTGTCTCTTTTCTCACTTTCTCTCTCTCTCTCTCTCTTGTGCTCTCTCTCTCTTGTTCTCTCTCTCTCCTTTTCCTACTGTCTCTCTTTCTGTAATTTTCTCTATTTCTCTCTCTCTTTCTCCATATCTGTGCCTCTCTATTTGTCACTCTCTTCCTTTCTTTTACTTGCTCTCTTTCCTTCTCTTGGTCTTTCTCTTGCTCTTCCGCTCTCTCTTTCTCTTTTTTGCTCACTCTCTCTCTCTTTCACTCGCTCGCTCTTCCACTCCCTCTCTCTTTCTCTGTTTGTCTCTCTTTTGCACCCTCTCTCTCCTGCTCTCACTCTCTTTCTAACTGTCTCTCTTTACGCAAGTTTTCTCTATTTTTCTCTTTCTCTTTCTCCATATCTGTGTCCCTCTATTTGTCTGTCTTTTTCTTTATTTTGTTCACTCTTTCTTTCTTTCGCTCTGCTCTCTTTCTCTCTTCCGCTCTCTCTTTTGCTCTTTCTCTCTCTCTTTCAGTCTCTCTCTCTTTTACACTCTCTTTCTCTTCTGCTCTCTCTCTTTCTATCTCTGTCTTTCACTCCCTCTTTCACTCTCTCTCTCTGTTGCTCTCTCTCTTTCTTTTACTCTCTCGTTCTCTTTCGCTCACTCTCTTTTGCTCACTCTCTTTTGCTCGCACTCTTTTGCTTCTTCTCTCTCTCTTTTGTTCTTTCTCTATTTCGCCCTCGCTCTATTTCGGCCTCGCTCTATTTCACCCTCGCTCTATTTCCCTTTCACTCTATCACTCACTTACTCGCTTACACACACACACTGAAACACGTTAGGTCCGCTCTAATGAAGGCGAGCCCAAAAAATATAAACCTAACTCTATTTCTTCTCTTTCTGTCTCACTAAAATATTTAAGTAAGATTTAGCGGCTTTCGCTGGTTCATTTGGCCCTCACAAAATACTGAGGGATCTCTCAATCGTTATTGTACAGTAATAAATGTTTAATAACACATAAAAACATTCAGAGTGAAACAGTAAACCTAGCAAAGGCAGATATTAATATTTTTGAAGAAAGTAACTCACACAAAAGTATGCAATGAAGAACTAGCATTTTTAGGGAGTTATTTATCCACAAGAAACTGAAAGTTGAGGGTCTGAGACAAACCGGTGTCAGGACCAGAACAGGAAACAGGAAGCAGAACCCACTCGCGTAACGTTACTCACAGTTTATTGGGGAGAAGAGAAAGGAGCGCACACTCGATCCGGAGATCGTTGGTCGCGGGGAGTAGATTGCTCTGAACGCGGAAGTGGTCAAAATCAAACAGATCGTGACGAGAGCAAAACAGGAGAAAAAACACAGGAAAAAAAAACAGAGAGTTTAGCAGGAGTTTAGCAGACGCTCCGACCAAAGGCGACTCACAGGACAGCCTTTGAGTAGTCACAGGGAGCAATCCGTCAACAAGTTTCAGCCGGTGTCCATGGGCTTGGGCCAATTGGGCGCCCTGGCAACCGTGACAGAAGCTGGCGCCACACGGCGGGGTCCAATTGGGCGCCATGGCAACTGTGACAACTGGGCCACTCGAGTCACTAATTCCGCAACACTGAACACGTCAAAGCATAGAAATCTGGGAACTGCACAGTATTCAAATAGGTGACAATTGGATACATTTCATTTAAAATCATGAAAATTAAAAAAAAAATCATGATTAACAAGGATAACACAAGCAAGGGTGTTTCCCTCCCTGACCGGATTCTGACCAGGATTGGGTAGGGTTACTTTAACTGGATTACTTTCAATGACTTTCAGATGACTCCAATACCAAATATGCTAATAAAAGACAAAATAAACTAAATATGACTCACAACACGTGGTTAGCTTTCTCTCCTGGCTTTGATCTCTTTGATCTCTTTGATCTCCGGCAAAACGAACATAAAATGCGACAGAAACAAAATGAAAATAAATCCAAACAGCTTGCCAACATCATTTTTGCCGTTCCATGTATTCCGTTACTCCCCAAGCCTGCACAAAATGTAGTCATTTTATTCATATCATGTTTTCAGCCCGTCCACGGCCAACTTCCACCACCTCTCCAACCACTCCAGCCAATGGTGAAGCTGCTCCTACCCAACGTCGCCGGGTCATCACCAAACCTCCCGTCCCCAAACAAAGCGCCCTGGAAAAGAAGCCGGTGGTTCCCCGTGCTCCTCGAACCCTTCGGCCTATCAACGCCCCCACACCGGACCTGAAGAACGTCCGTTCAAAGATCGGGTCCACTGACAACATGAAGTACCAGCCTGGAGGAGGAAAGGTAGGAGAACCAAAGGAGTATTATAAACATGATGTTGCCACGTTTAAAATAAATTAGTTTGGAAACTCAATTTGAATTTTGGGAAAATGTTCATTAAAGTCCTAGAACAAACCCTACAACTGGGTAAAACAATAATTCTGATTCTCAGTTTATAAACAGGTATTGTGTACGGTAATCCCTTCTTTTCGTGGGGTTCCAAAAAAGTCCCACGATACATCCATCCATCCGTCCATTTTTTTGCTTATCCCTAGTGCGGTCACAAGGGGGCTTTTGCCCATCACAGCCATCTTTCGGGTACTGGGCTGGGGACACCCTAAACTGGTTTTCAACCTGTTGCAGGGCACACAGACACCTAGGATAGAATGGAATAGAATAGGCTGTTTTCTTTATTTAGTATAGAACGACCAAATTGCTTCCCACAATGCCCTTATTGTTCAGTTTAGAATCTCGTGCGCTTCCGAGTGACTTTGCGGCTCGGCTGTGCCACGGACCGGTTTAATGTCTGACAATATTCTCACAGCCGGCCGAATAATAACATCAACAAACTAGTACAGACTAAAAATAGTGTGATGATGAGATAAAACTCTCTTTTTGTGCGGCGTCTGTATCCCTATGGCTTTATAAATAATGAATAAACTGAATAAAGCTGAATAAAGTATCTATCTATCTATCTATCTATCTATCTATCTATCTATCTATCTATCTATCTATCTTATAGTATGTTCCTAGCCTTCAGTGTAATTTGAATTCCATGTGCCTTATAGTCTGAAGCGCCTCATATATTGAAAAAATCTTACAAAAGACTATTTTTGGGGGTCGTCTTATAATGTGGAAAATAGGGTATGTTGATTATGTCTGAATTTGAATCAAATCCTACAAAAAACAGCCTGTCCACTAATGTTCCCTGTAATTTTCCTTACGGGTCTGAGCATTCACACAAAGTCGGTGAGCAACGCTTGAAATGGCAGTGAGCAACCATAATCCCAAGTGTGGCAACTAAATCATTAGCAAACATGCCCAAAACTTGACATAGAGTTACATTTTGCGGAGTTTCCGGCAATGCAAAATGATTTTTCTCTTTTGAATGAATTGACTCATGTACGATTGCAAAGGTTGTGCAGCCTACAAACGTCGTTTGTTCTTACAATTCTTTCACAAGATATCCATTTCTTTTTATTTCCTGATATATTTTGTCGCATATTAACATTTTTGGGGGCTTATTTAGTCAGTTGTAAGATACAGAACTGTACTGGGGCGGCGGTGGCTCAGGAGGTAGAGCACTCGTCTTGGGATCAAGAGATCACAGTTCGAATCCTGGCTCCTCCGCGTTCATCTATTCTTTTATCTCAGTGTAACAATGGAAACTGATATTATACTTGCGAATAATATCACCTAATGAAAGCATGTCAATGCTGAAAAGATGGGGGCCTAGTACAGAACCGTGCGGAACACCACAGGTAACACTAAAGGGCTCAGATGTCCTTTCACCATATTTAACACAGCGCGCCCTACCTGAGAGGTAGGATCTGAACCATAAGAGGCCGGTTCCTGAGAGACCAATTCATTTTTCACTTTAAATGAACGCACACACAAAAAAAGAACTTTACAGGATACAGGATTTTTTATTTGATTTGTTTTTCCCTTTACTAGTTGCTGATGCTGGCAGTAAACAGCCACGAGCCGTCTCTAGTGGTAGTCTCTGGGACTGCCTGTGAATTCATTTTTTCTTCATTAAGCGAACAAGATTTTGGTTGCCCATTGAAATATAATACGTACCTAAATACTCATGTTTAGAGTTTCTCTTGTAAAGAGGTATCATTTTATCACTTCAGGGGTTTCAAATTTAGCAAGGTAGATTTGAAAGCACTATACTATTTTTATATTGGATACCAAAAGAAAAAGCCAGGTTACAATTACATCATGTGAATCTGGTTTGTTAAAAATGTATTTAAATTTTACTTTCGTCAATTCTACATTGAATATTATCACCAGTTTTTGTCTATCCCCCTGAATGTAAAAACTGAAGTACAGAAGTGGAATTCTGTCAGGACCAGAACAGGAAACAGGACCCACTCGCGTGATGTTGCTCTGTTTTATTGGGGAGAAGGGAAAGGAGCACACACACGATCCGGAGATGCGAGCTATTGCGGGGTCAGGAACAGAAAAAACGGGTCAGTAGCCGGGATAGAAGAGCAAAAACGTGGTCGATATCAGAAAATGGGTCGTTATCCGGGACGGGAGAACAGACGTTGTCGAGATCAAAACAGGTCGTAATTCGGGACGGGAGAGCAGACGTGGTCGAGATCAAACAGATCGTAGCGGGAGAAAAACACAGGACAGGCGAAAAAGGGCTTGCCGTGTACAAAAACCGACATTCGCAGACAGACCGACAAAAGGGGACTGACATGACAGACTTCAAATACTGACAGGGAGACAATCTGTCAACAACAGCTGGCACCCACGGGCGGGGCCGATTGGGCGCCATGGCAACCGTGACAGAATTCAGCACTCTTCCTCAATGTTGTTTTCTCTCCAGATCGGATAATGTCAGGTTTTTGGTTCCTGTTTTTGCTGCTAGGATTGATCGGTGGCATGTTTTTCTTAATGGAAGGTCATTGACCCGTTTGATGACAAATGTTTCACGGCCAATCACGGGCAATTATGTGTTATTGAGACAATCTTTGCGGGCCAGATGATAGGTCATTGTCAAAAGTGATTGCAGGCGATGTAAATAACCTCTCATTTCGCCTTCCCGGTTTGACACGATGAATGTAACCAAAATTATAAAGGCTTTCTTCAACCATTCCTCGGGGACACACCCACTAGACCACTAGTGTCAACACTCAGAGAAGCGCAGGAGAAAAACAAGCTGCAGGTTGAAATATGTCAACTTGATGTTGCCAAAGCCAGGTGCCTCGAACAAAGAAACTGTGCCTCTCTCTCTCTCTCCCTCTCCCCTTTTCTCCCACTCTGTCTCTTTCACTCTCTGTGCCTCTCTTTTTCTCTTCCTTTGTTGCTCTTTGTCTCTTTCTCTCTCTGTGTCTTTTTAACTTCTTTTGCTCTAACTTACTTTTTCCTTTTCTCTCTTTCTCTTTCTCTCTTCCTACCCTTCGCGCTTTCTTTTCTCCTTTCTCTCCTTCCGTCTTTCCATTTCTCTTTGGATTTCTTTCTTCCTCTCCCTTTCTTTTCCCAATCTCTCAGGACTTTTTATCTCTTGTTTCTCACGCGCTCTCCCTCTTTCCCTTTTGCTTTTTTTGTCCCGCCCTCTCTCCTTTTCCCTCCCTCCTTCTCTTATTTCTTTATCTCTCATTTTCTTTCTCTTTAATCTACTAGTCCGGCCCCCGACAGATTCGTCTTTAAGAACATATAAAACTCCGAGACGATTTTTGTCCTCAATTGACAGATTTATTGACCAACTGGTGGGTGTCTCCCCAGGTTTCTTCTACACAGAACAAGTCTACAGACCCAGCCAATCCATCCAAGGCCAGAGTGAGTTCCCACTATCCACATATCAATTTCTTCACACCAATTTGTATTGACTACATTTTGAATTCTGTTCTGTCCTTTTGTACCTTTCTGATATTTATATACCGTATTAATTCATATATATATGACGCACACCCCTAATTTTTGATAAAAAACAGATATCAAATTTGTTTTCAATTTTTCTCAGCTCAAACTTAACATTCTAAGTGACAAACGTTCTTGAATATGCAAGGCTATGAACAAAACACCAACATAACATTTACAATGTACCGTATTTTCTGCACTATAAAGCGCACCTAAAAGCCTTTATTTTTTTCAAAAGCTGACCGTGCGCCTTATAGTACAGTGCGCCTTATATATGGATCAATAGTAAGTCGCAAAGTCTTGCAACTAATGCAAGCAGCCGCCGATTAGATTTTCCCCCGAAGGCGAAGTCATTTGCTGTGTATGCTGGGATTTATATACCGGCGTTTCATTTCCTAACCAATGTGTCAATCATCATTTGAATCAGTCGCTATTGGCTAAAGTTATTCGGAGGTAAAGGGGGCGGATCCTTTTTATCATTTACAGGCTCGCATAGGCCAAAGGGGCGAAACAAAGCCTGCAATTGGCTGAAAAAGATGAATGAGAATCACACGTTGGGTTGCACTACGGCATAGAGAAAACATTTTGTACTATTCTGTATTTGTAAATATTTTACTCTCCTGGATTTACTACACCCACGGTTGTAAGAAGACCATGGTTACGTATCATTATTGAATGTGATGGCTGCAAGAGAACTTAGGTGAGCTATGCGGCTTTATATTTTATATTTTCCCGGTATCTGGTTTTAGAACGATCTTGATGTTTCTGTGATGAGTCTATTTTTAAACTAAATTCAATTCAAAGTGTTTATTGTCATATGCATAGTAAAGAACCCCGTTTCTCTGCACAATAAAATTCTTACTTTGCTGTCCACACAGTTGCCAGCAAAAAATAAAATGGAAACTAAGAAATGTTTGGCATTTCTTGAATCCCAAGACTTTAAGATTCCGAATGATATTTGGAACGATGCATTTGAGTGATTGGTGAAATCGTACAGACACTGTTTCTGTACATGTCTGAGACACGTATTTGCTTCTTTGCAAGTTTTGGGAATATTAAGGGGGTAATAAGTTGGACTGAACTATCTGACTGTTTTGTCGACGTTCCCATTGTAGCGCCTTATAACCCGGTGCGCCTTATGTATGGAAAATATAGGACCACAAACTATTTTTTGGGGGGTGCGCCCTATAACCCGGTGCGCCTTATAGTGCGGAAAATACGGTATTTATTTAATGTCCTTCAAAGTCCGATTCATCATCACATACCGTTGTCCCTTTTTATTTATAGCTTCCAGGACGCCTGTTTTCTCCATCCTCTTATATTTGTCTCTGGTTCCGTGACTAAGACTTGTGTGATGAGGAATTTAGATGGAATGGCTTTTCCTATGTCATCTATATCACTAGTGGTCTAACGGGTGGGATTCGGCACTCACCCTGGGTTCAATTCCCATTGCATCCGATGTTTTGCGATTGTGGTCAGCGATATTTATCGACCGATCAATCATTGCACAAGTATGGTAATATACTTCCTTAGAGCAAATAGAATAGAATAGAATAGAATAGAATAGAATAGAATAGAATAGAATAGAATAGAATAGAATAGAATATACCTTTATTGTCATTGTTACAAAATGGGTTACGATATTGTGACAATAAAATTGGGCATGACACTCCAGGTTCACACAATCACAGTGAGGTAAAAAAGCCAAGAAGATAAAGGAATAGAGAAGATAAGGTTATAAAACAAGGAGGATAAGGTTATAGTTATAATTTACACAATATTTACACCAGAAATGTCAGCATGTAGGATGTTACATACAGTTTGGTATCGTAATACAGTTTGGTATCGCAAGTGTTTGTGGAATTATGCATTTGGTGTGAAAATAGTCATCATAGTGCGAAAGAAATAGTCAAGATATGCATTTGGTGCAAAAAATAGTCATCATAATAAGCCCAGCACAAATATAACCTCGACCTATTTGTTTCGGGTGGCTCAGTTTGGAATGGATGGAAAGACGGTGTCCCCTTTGGGACGGTTCCCGAACGTACCAATTCACCATGCACCATAATGAAATCTGTAATATGAAGTTTTGAATGTAATTCAAACATCCAAGGTAACATTACAGAACGCAAATTTCTCACCTCTTTGGCTTTCTGACAAGTTTAGCAATTTCAAATACCGTCACCCGATACTGAGTGTATCGGCTATCTAAGGCCACGGCCATAGAGGCATGATCTGGTTGGTAATTGGTCCATATTATTACATTTGGTTGAGCAATAGCTGGACTCTTTTTCTCTCACCGGCCACATGGCGCGGCTGTGCGGGTCTGCAATGCGGCCTTGAGTTCAGCCATACATTGCGACCATCCGGAGCACGAAACCAAATCCCTTTGCAACAACAAGAGGACGGTTTCAGATTTTAATACCATTTTTGCTGGTTCTTGGAAATTAGCGTTTTTTTTCTGTACAAGGGAATCACCCCAAATCGATTAGCTTTATAGCAAGAAACTTTCCTTTTGTGCTAGTAACTTTCAGTGGTCGAAAACAACCATAATCTCTGGTGCCTTTCCCTTTTTTTCCTATCATTAATTCTCTGTTAATAAATTGTACAGACGCTCCCCTACTTACGAACAATTGCGTGTTAATAAATCGGCCTGGTTCATTGAATCAATTTTCTTGGGATTGGTAATTCATATCAGAACTCAAAGAACTCAAAGTAATAGCATCATTTTATTTTTATCAGTGTAGGAAATTCTAGCATTCTAGCAAAATGATTTACAGGGAGTGCAGAATTATTAGGCAAATGAGTATTTTGACCACATCATCCTCTTTATGCATGTTGTCTTACTCCAAGCTGTATAGGCTCGAAAGCCTACTACCAATTAAGCATATCAGGTGATGTGCATCTCTGTAATGAGAAGGGGTGTGGTCTAATGACATCAACACCCTATATCAGGTGTGCATAATTATTAGGCAACTTCCTTTCCTTTGGCAAAATGGGTCAGAAGAGGGACTTGACAGGCTCTGAAAAGTCAAAAATAGTGAGATATCTTGCAGAGGGATGCAGCACTCTTAAAATTGCCAAGCTTCTGAAGCGTGATCATCGAACAATCAAGCGTTACATTCAAAATAGTCAACAGGGTCGCAAGAGGCGTGTAGAAAAACCAAGGCGCAAAATAACTGCCCGTGAACTGAGAAAAGTCAAGCGTACTACTGCCAAGATGCCACTTGCCACCAGTTTTGCCATATTTCAGAGCTGCAACATCACTGGAGTGCCCAAAAGCACAAGGTGTGCAATACTCAGAGACATGGCCAAGGTAAGAAAGGCTGAAAAACGACCACCACTGAACAAGACACACAAGCTGAAACGTCAAGACTGGGCCAAGAAAAATCTCAAGACGGATTTTTCTAAGGTTTTATGGAGTGATGAAATGAGAGTGAGTCTTGATGGGCCAGATGGATGGGCCCGTGGCTGGATCGGTAAAGGGCAGAGAGCTCCAGTCCGCCTCAGACGCCAGCAAGGTGGAGGTGGGGTACTGGTATGGGCTGGTATCATCAAAGATGAGCTTGTGGGGCCTTTTCGGGTTGAGGATGGACTCAAGCTCAACTCCCAGTCCTACTGCCAGTTTCTGGAAGACACCTTCTTCAAGCAGTGGTACAGGAAGAAGTCCGCATCCTTCAAGAAAAACATGATTTTCATGCAGGACAACGCTCCATCACACGCATCCAAGTACTCCACAGCGTGGCTGGCAAGAAAGGGTCTAAAAGAAGAAAAACTAATGACATGGCCTCCTTGTTCACCTGATCTGAACCCCATAGAGAACCTGTGGTCCCTCATCAAATGTGAGATTTACAAGGAGGGAAAACAGTACACCTCTCTGAACAGTGTCTGGGAGGCTGTGGTTGCTGCTACACGCAATGTTGATCGTGAACAGATCAAAGCACTGACAGAATCCATGGATGGCAGGCTTTTGAGTGTCCTTGCAAAGAAAGGTGGCTATATTGGTCACTGATTTGTTTTTGGTTTTTTTTTGAATGTCAGAAATGTATATTTGTGAATGTTGAGCTGTTGTATTGGTTTCCCTGATGAAAATAAATAATTGAAATGGGTATACATTTGTTTTTTGTTAAGTTGCCTAATAATTATGCACAGTAATAGTCACCTGCACACACAGATATCCTCCTAAAATAGCTAAAACTAAAAAAGCCCCACTCCAACTTCCAAAATATTCAGCTTTGATATTAATGAGACTTTTGGGTTCATTAAGAACATGGTTGTTGTTCAATAATAAAATTAATCCTCAAAAATACAACTTGCCTAATAATTCTGCACTCCCTGTATGGTGGAGCACAAGCAACACCTATAGGCAAATTTGTTTACTGGTTGCAGTAAAGAATAATTTTCGAAATTTTCAAAATTAAAGCTAGAAAAATCCCTCCACTTCCAACATTGTGTATAACCCGCACCCAAACTTTGAGGTTTTTAGAGTAAGAAATAAAAGTGCGTTATACACAATTAAGTATGGTACGTGAAATAAATTATATGATAACTTTTACTGTAAAATTCCTAACTCTCTTGACACCCAGAAAACGACTTTAATTCCCTTTGGGGCACATTCCAACCACTTGCAATTTGCATATATATCAAGCTAAAAAATGTCTGAGAAAAGCTCCCTCTGGAATTAGCTCAAAGATCAGCTCCCCTGTGCGTATTTAACATAACAATTCATGGAATAATCCGTTTTTAAAATTCCACTCTCATTTCCATTTTTACTAAGGATTTCAGAAAGTCCATGCATACAAGTGCTCTATGTCCTAAAAACATCTTCATCATGTGATTTTAATCTGTAATTGTTTACTGTGGACCAATGGGTTCATTTGACAAAGGAAGCTTAGTGAGAATCCTGACTGTGTGTCAAATCTAAAATAAGGGAAATGCTGAGTTTTCCATTCCACGAGGTAACTTAAACCAGAGAAACATGACGTGACTATAAAAACTTCCCAAATACCGTAAATTCCGGACTATAGAGCGCACCTGATTATAAGCCGCACCCACCACATTTAAGGAGGAAAACCGATTTTGTACATACACAAGCCGCACCTGTATATAAGCCGCATGCGCCCACATTTAAACATGTAACACAAACACAAAATTAACCCAAACCCGACTTCAAGTTCCGCGATTGAAACTAAATGTCCTTCGTCAAAGTCCACAGTCCAAAAATCACACCCGGCAAAATGATTGGAAAACGATACCGGTACCTAAGGTTTGATGCAGACCTGCAGAGTCCGGGTGCCCGTTGAAAGTAATTCAAGGAAAAAAGTGTATATTTCCAAAGGTAAGGGTGGGAAAAATATATCAGATGAACACATTTACTCACGGCAACACGGCGGCGCAGTGGTTAGCGCATGTGCGGCACAGTTCATGTCTTGGGAACCTCCTGCGTGGGTTCAAATCCAGCTCCAGACTTCCTGTGCGGAGTTTGTATGTTCTCCCCGTGCTTGCGTGGGTTTCCTCCGGGCACTCCGGTTTCCTCCCACATTCCAAAAACATGCATTTCAGGTGAATTGGCTGGTCCAAATTGTCCCTAGGTGTGAATGAGCGAGTGAGTTGTCTGTCCCCGTGTGCCCTGCGATTGGCTGGCAACCAGTTCAGGGTGTCCCCTGCCCACTGCCCGATGATTGCTGGGATGGGCTTCAGCACCCCCGCGACCCTACTGAGGATAAGCGGTGTAGCTAATGAGATGAGACATTTACTCACGCCCTGCGATTGGCTGGCAACCAGTTAAGGGTGTCCCCTTCGACCTTCGTCAAAGTCCACAGTCCAAAAATCACAGCCGGCAAAATGATTGGAAAATGATACCGGAACTTAATATTTAATGCAGACTTGCAGAGTCCAGTTGCCCGTTGAAAGTAATCCAAGGAAAAAAAGTGTATATTTCCAAAGGTAAGGGTGGGAAAAATATATATCCACTATTGTCGGCCGCGTCCACAGACACGTCTCACCTTTACTCCACTTTCCATCAGCCTGCGTTTGCCCCGCCCCTTCTTTCTAATTTGCTCGTACAAAACATATCAGAATAAGTTTCTAAAATAAATACCTTACAAAAATATACAGTTGCAAATACATATTATACATGGTTACACATATTTACAAAGAAAGACGGTACACCGAGAGAGTTTTCAAAGCTTTAAAAATAATATTATGACTTTCATCCCAAACTGTGCCTGTGAAGGGTAGCAAAACGCTACTAGAAACACGCTCTCAACACAGTAAACAACTATGTTAAAAAAACATTCCGTACTTGTCTTAAGCATGGTAAACCGTCCTCATCTTCCTCCTTATATCTGACGTCATCAAAGTCATCTTCCTTCAGTATGAGAAAGTGACTTTGTCACATAGACGTCGTCCCACGCTCCCATATCTAAAAAACCGCTAGCATCACGCTCGCTAAGTAAAGTTTACGTGCGGTAGCTCTGTTTCCTTCTATATCGGACTGCTCGATTTTTTTATTGCAATTTGCATGATGAGGATATGTCTACGCTAATTTAATTTGTGCTCAAGCTAAGAAGTTGCAGTCTTCCTCAACGCATATAATCCACCGGTCTAAATCTTACCTTTTGTACTCGAGCGCCGCTGGCGGCCGTTAGAAAAATGACATAAATTGGCTGCGTCACTGAATAAGCCGCAGGGTTGAAAGTTTGGGAAAAAAGTAGCGTCTTATAGTCCGGAATTTACGGTAATTTGTCTTAATGTAGTGGGATTACCATTTCATTCAATATACAATGACTACAAAGGCATTATTATAGGTTTTTTCTTTTAAATTCAAATTGTTTGTGTTGGGTCATTATATTTCCAGCCGTAAATCTAAAAGCCAACCCTCGAAATATATTAGAAGCAGATGAAATGGACACGGCAGAATGTAGAGCTGGAA
This sequence comes from Urocampus carinirostris, assembly GCF_059441175.1. Lineage (NCBI taxonomy): Eukaryota > Metazoa > Chordata > Actinopteri > Syngnathiformes > Syngnathidae > Urocampus > Urocampus carinirostris. Next base: position 69,023,507 of record NC_142349.1, on the reverse strand, counting down.
TTTATGACGGTATAACTCAGTTCCATTACAGCGCTCTTAAATATCACTTAGGGATGTTGGGAGTTGCTGAGAAATATGTTCATTTAATTGACAACATTGAGCCAGCAGGGGAAGTAAATGCGCAGGCTGAGCTATCACACGCAACAGTATGGAGTTGGGTTAAGAGCGAACTGTAAACAACTCTCCATCCGTCCATTTTCTGCGCCACTTATCCCTACGAGGGGGTGCTGGAGCCCATCCCAGCCATCTTCAGGAAACACTAACTGGTTGCCAGCCATTCGCAGGGCACACAGAGACAGAAAACTCACTCAGTCACAGATAGATAGATAGATAGATAGATAGATAGATAGATAGATAGATAGATAGATAGATAGATAGATAGATAGATAGATAGATAGATAGATAGATAGATAGATAGATAGATAGATAGATAGATAGATAGATAGATAGATAGATAGATAGATAGATACCATAGATACCATAGATACCATTGATAGATACCATAGATACTATTGATAGATACCATAGATACCATAGATAGATACCATAGATAGATAGATAGATACCATAGATAGATAGATACCATAGATAGATAGATAGATAGATAGATAGATAGATAGATAGATAGATAGATAGATAGATAGATAGATAGATAGATAGATAGATAGATAAATAGATAGATAGATAGATAGATAGATAGATAGATAGATAGATAGATAGATAGATAGATAGATAGATAGATAGATAGATAGATAGATAGATAGATAGATACCATAGATAGATGGATACCATAGATAGATAGATAGATAGATAGATAGATAGATAGATAGATAGATAGATAGATAGATAGATAGATAGATAGATAGATAGATAGATAGATAGATAGATAGATAGATAGATAGATAGATAGATAGATAGATACCATAGATAGATAGATAGATACCATAGATGGATACCATAGATACCATAGATGGATACCATAGATACCATAGATAGATAGATAGATACCATAGATGGATACCATAGATACCATAGATAGATACCATAGATGGATACCATAGATACCATAGATAGATACCATAGATAGATAGATAGATACCATAGATAGATAGATAGATACCATAGATAGATAGATAGATACCACAGATAGATACCATAGATAGATAGATAGATACCACAGATAGATACCATAGATAGATAGATAGATAGATAGATAGATAGATAGATAGATAGATAGATAGATAGATAGATAGATAGATAGATAGATAGATAGATAGATAGATAGATAGATAGATACCATAGATAGATAGATAGATAGATACCATAGATAGATAGATAGATAGATACCATAGATAGATAGATAGATAGATACCATAGATGGATACCATAGATACCATAGATAGATACCATAGATGGATACCATAGATACCATAGATAGATACCATAGATAGATAGATAGATACCATAGATAGATAGATAGATACCATAGATAGATAGATAGATACCACAGATAGATACCATAGATAGATAGATAGATACCACAGATAGATACCATAGATAGATAGATAGATAGATAGATAGATAGATAGATAGATAGATAGATAGATAGATAGATAGATAGATAGATAGATAGATAGATAGATAGATAGATAGATACCACAGATAGATAGATAGATACCACAGATAGATACCATAGATAGATAGATAGATACCACAGATAGATACCATAGATAGATAGATAGATAGATAGATAGATAGATAGATAGATAGATAGATAGATAGATAGATAGATAGATAGATAGATAGATAGATAGATAGATAGATACAATAGATAGATACAATAGATAGATGCAATAGATAGATACAATAGATAGATGCAATAGATAGATAGATACCATAGATACCATTGATAGATACCATAGATAGATAGATAGATACAATAGATAGATACCATAGATAGACACCATAGATACCATAGATACCATAGATACCATAGATACCATAGATAGATAGATAGATAGATACCATAGATAGATACCACAGATAGATACCATAGATACCACAGATATATACCATAGATAGATAGATAGATAGATAGATAGATAGATAGATAGATAGATAGATAGATAGATAGATAGATAGATAGATAGATAGATACCATAGATACCATAGATACCATAGATAGATACCATAGATACCATAGATAGATACCATAGATAGATAGATAGATACCATAGATAGATAGATACCATAGATAGATAGATACCATAGATAGATGGATACCATAGATAGATAGATAGATAGATAGATAGATAGATAGATAGATAGATAGATAGATAGATAGATAGATAGATAGATAGATAGATAGATAGATAGATAGATAGATAGATAGATAGATAGATACCATAGATAGATAGATAGATACCATAGATGGATACCATAGATACCATAGATAGATACCATAGATGGATACCATAGATACCATAGATAGATACCATATATAGATAGATAGATACCATAGATAGATAGATAGATACCATAGATAGATAGATAGATACCACAGATAGATACCATAGATAGATAGATAGATACCACAGATAGATAGATAGATAGATAGATAGATAGATAGATAGATAGATAGATAGATAGATAGATAGATAGATAGATAGATAGATAGATAGATAGATAGATAGATAGATAGATAGATAGATAGATAGATAGATAGATAGATAGATAGATAGATAGATAGATAGATACAATAGATAGATACAATAGATAGATACAATAGATAGATGCAATAGATAGATAGATAGATGGATACCATAGATACCATAGATACCATAGATAGATAGATAGATACCATAGATAGATACCACAGATAGATACCATAGATAGATACCATAGATACCATAGATACCATAGATACCATAGATAGATACCACAGATAGATACCATAGATACCACAGATATATACCATAGATAGATAGATAGATAGATAGATAGATAGATAGATAGATAGATAGATAGATAGATAGATAGATAGATAGATAGATAGATAGATAGATAGATAGATAGATAGATAGATAGATAGATAGATAGATAGATAGATAGATACAATAGATAGATACAATAGATAGATACAATAGATAGATAGATAGATGGATACCATAGATACCATAGATACCATAGATACCATAGATACCATAGATAGATAGATAGATACCATAGATAGATACTACAGATAGATACCATAGATAGATACCATAGATACCATAGATACCATAGATACCATAGATAGATAGATAGATACCATAGATACCATAGATAGATAGATAGATACCATAGATAGATACCATAGATAGATACCACAGATAGATAGATAGATAGATAGATAGATAGATAGATAGATAGATAGATAGATAGATAGATAGATAGATAGATAGATAGATAGATAGATAGATAGATAGATAGATAGATAGATAGATAGATAGATAGATAGATAGATAGATAGATAGATGCTTTATTCACCCCCGTAGGGAAATTCACACTTCCAGCAGTATCCTTTCTTGACGTCACACGCTAGGCCAAAAGTTCCTCGTCCCTGCAGCAGATCTTCAAATCTTTGTGCCCAGGGTTACACCACCTCGTGTTCATGTAGATAGCGAGTCCATGTCCTCTCCGCGTCCCGCAGGCTTTTGTGTCTCTGTCCTAACAGCACTGAAGCCGGATATCTCCGGGTAGCTCCACATTAGTGTCCGGGATGCGAGACGTGAGCCACGTTTCCGTAAAACACAGCAAACTCGTCAGTTCGTCGGTCTAATTTGGTAGAGAGTTCACTATCACCATGATTACAGACGATACCGATGACTTATAACGCCACTAGCCGCTTAGCTAGCTCCGGCTCTGCATCCACGATAGGGCCCCCTCATCACGCCGGCACGGGAATTCTTCAGGGCAAGGAGTTGATTCCTCGAATAAACGCATTTTTGTAAGTTAAAACTCATAACGATAGGATAGAAAGTAATCCAAAAGGTAGTTATCAAACGGGACAAAAAACACCGAAGATAGAAGCAGACACTTAAAACAATAAATCACAAAAAGAGCGAAATAACACGGCACCTGTGATGTTGGGACAATTTGAACCAGCCAATTCACCTATTTTGGGAATTTTGTGAGGGAACCAGAGGTGGGGAGAACATGCAAACTCTGCACAGGGATGCTACAGTAGCTGCAATTGAACCCTGGACCTCCGTTCTTAGGGACTGCACGCTAACCACCCAGCAGCCATGCCACCCTGTAAACAACCCTAATAGCTGTTGATCTAGGTTTGCAGAAAGTGATATCATGTAAAGCACAGGTGTCAAACAGGCGGCCCGCGGGCCAGATCAGGCTCGCTGAGGGATTCTATCCGGCCCGCGAGACAACACACAGAGAAGCGCAAGAGAAAAACAAGCTGCAGGTTGAAATATGTCGACACTGTACTTGTATTTATTTCTCTCTCTCTCTCTCTCTCTCTCTCTCTCTCTCTCTCTCTCTCTCTCTTTCTCTCTCTCTCTCTCTCTCGCTCTCTCTATTTCTCTCTTTTCCACCCCTTTTCTCCCACTCTCTGTCTCTTTCACTCTCCGTGTCTCTCTTTTTCTCTTCCTTTTTCGCTCTTTGTCTCTTTCTCTCTCTGTGTCTTTTAACCTCTTTTGCTCTAACTTCCTTTTTTCCTTTTTCTCTCTTTTCTCTTTCTCTCTTCATATCCTTCGCGCTTTCTTTTCTCTTTTCTCTCCTTCTATTTTTCTATTTCTCATTGGATTTCTTTCTTCCTCTCCATTTCTTTTCCCCCTCTCTCACGACTTTTTATCTTTTGTTTCTCACGCTCTCTCCCTCTCTCTCTTTTTCTTTCTTTGTCCCGCCCTCTCTCCTTTTCCCTCTCTCTTTCTCTTATTTCTTTATCTCTCTTTTTCTTTCTCTTTAATCTACTAGTCCGGCCCCCGACAGAATGTTTGTTCTATCGTGTGGCCCTCGAGTTAAAATGAGTTTGACACCCCTGTTGTAAATCGAAGATGGCGGTTACTGATGGGTTTAATGGCAGTAGCAAGATGGAACTAAACTGCGATAATAAACATATTTTACAGAATTGTTCAGGAGGTGCGGAGGGGTGAGAGTGTGCGCACGTTTCTCAGTGAGTCATTCTTTGCTGTTGCCACGCCACTCGCGTCAGCATTCCATTTTCATCCTAGAGAAAGAAGAGAAGACATCAACACATTGCTGTTCTAACTACTGTTCTCTAGGGGTGGGCGGATTGATAGCAATATCGATATTATCGATACTAAGCGAGTACTTGGATTGGATTGTCCTAGGGTCGATACTTAGCTCCACCCCCAAATGTCTTTATAGATAACGTAGCCATTTTCTTCCTCACCCAGCACCCTCGGCCACTGTAGTTCTTTGCCTTTGAGTGTGTCATGATTACCGATTTGACTCACCTGTGCCCAGGTCTCTGATTGGCTCCCTGTCACTATTTAAACCCACTCCTTTTTGTCACCTGTTGTTAGTCCATCTGCTAACCTCTTTGTACTCTAGGCAAGCTTTTTCGACCCTGACTCCCTCCTGTTTTTGCTCCCGTCTGTTTCCCCGGCTTCGACCCGTTTCCGATCCCGACCGCGTTTTTTTGCTCTCCTGTCCCGGCTACTGTTTTTTCCTGTTCCCGATACCAGCATCGCACTTCCGCGTTCAGAGCGAACTGCTTCCTGCGCCCAGCGATCACCGAAGCGTGGGTGCAACCCTTTCCCTTTCTTCCAATAAAACTGAGAGAAACGTAACGCAAGTGGGTCCTGTCTCCGTTCTGGTCCTGACAGAGTGTGTGACTGACAGGCACCTTTTTAGCACGAAACACGAAACGTTTCACACTAAGATTTATTGAGGAAGCAGGGGAAGTCAAGTGCGGGGAAACAAACGCCATCCTGAAAAATTCTGTAAAGTATGTTCCAACATTATCGCAGTTTAGTTCCGTCTTGCTACTGCCATAAAACCGCCATCTTTGCTCGCTGCAAAGGAAAAGCAGGAAGCCTTCGAGATTGGAGCGTGGTCGGAGGACAGAAACAAGTCGGGAAGCCGGGACGGGAGATTGGAGCGTGGTTGGAGGACGGAAACAAGTCGAGCAGCCGGGACGGGAGACCAGAGCGTGGTCAGTGGGCAGAAACAAGTCGGGCAGCCAGGACGGGAGATCGGAGTGTGGTCCGTGGGAGGGATCAAGTCAGGCAGCCGGGACGGGGGATCGGAAAGTGGTCAGAGGACGGAAACAAGTCGGGCAGCCGAGACGGGGGATTGGAGTGTGGTCGGAGGACGGAAGGACGTCGGGCAGCCGGGACAGGAGATCTGAGCGTGGTCAGAGGACGGAAAGAAGTCGGGCAGCCGGGAAGGGATATCGGAGCGTGGTCAGAGGGGGGAAACAAGTCGGGCAGCCGGGACAAGAGATCAGAGCGTGGTCGGAGGGAGGGATCAAGTCAGGCAGCCGGGACGGGGGATTGGAGCGTGGTCAGAGGGCGGAAACAAGTCAGGCAGCCGAGACGGGAGATTGGAGTGTGGTCGGAGGACGGAAGGACGTCGGGCAGCCGGGACGGGAGATCGGAGCGTGGTTGCAGGACGGAAGCAGGTCGGGCAGCCGGTACGGGAGACTGGATCGTGGTCGGAGATCGGGACAAGTCAGGTAACCGGAGACGATCAGTAAGCCAGGGAGGGACGAGCTGGAAACATGACAGGACGGGACAGACGGGAGCCAGAGTCAAAAAGTGCTTGCCTTGCATGTGCGGAGGTTTGCTGACAAACTGACCAGGAGTGAATGAGAAAAAACGTGTTTAAATAGGAGGGGAACCAATCAGGAACTGAACATCAGCCTGAACTAAACGAGTGAGCGCAGGTGAGAGCAACAGGCAAGTCATGACACAGCATTAGTTTCTTGGATCTTGGTTGACTTTGAATGTGACAAATAGAGTAATGGACTGAGAGTCAGATGAGGTTAAAGACATTTTTTTATTCTAATTCATTGCCGGTCCTGTTAAAATGCATTTATAAACGTTAGAATGAGCTGCCACATTAAAGTAATAAAACATGCACTCTAATAACACTTTGAGGAGATAATTAATGATATTTTGTAGATGTACCCCCATTGACTATAAGTATAATTGTTTTTAGTTATGTGTGAAAAGATGAATGCTTAATTTAGTGTAGAACAGCATTCTAATGGCTCCTGCCAAATGAAGCAGTTCGCTACGCATTCTGGAATTGATCCATGTCTCAATTTTCAATGCACTCAACCTTAAGCTTGTTTTATCCGCCATTTTTATTCTCCAGTGCAAAAGATTTTTATCGATACACAGTCAGTTGTGCTTTTGATACTATGCAATTTGAAAAAACGAAATATTTTGTCTCTAAAATACAAGACATTAGCTTGATTTCCTACCTGGGTGGACATATAAACGACTTTCAATTTAAAAGTCGCATGGACAAAACAATATTTTGGATTATTGTTTGTTTATGGTGTAAGCTAGTTGAAAATTAGCCAATTTCATCCATGCCAGAAACTAGCATCAAGTTCTTGAACGTAATTTATTACTATGTTCAATGCCAAAAGTAGCCTCGTCTTTTTTCAGTAATATCCACATTACTTCAAGGTTAAGGTTAAATTCCAGCCCAACCCGACCCAGGCCCGCGGGTATTAAACCAAGACCTGGCCTGAGCCCGATCAATTATTTCAATTTGCAGGAAAGAGCTTGAGCAAACCCGAAAATTCACATTTTATATTTGAGGGCTCGGGAAAGAGAAATGATTTATGATAACAAATTACTGTCAGGGCCAGAACGGAGACAGGACACAATAGCGTTACGTTTCTCACAAGTTTTATTAGAGGAAAGGGAAAAGGCTGCGCCCACGATCAGGTGTTCGCTGGACGCAGTAAGCAGCAAGCATTGGCGGTGTCAGGGACGGAAAAAAACGGGCGGTAGGGAGAGCAAGACGTGGTCGAAGTCGGAAACGAGTCGTAAGCCAGAATAGGAGAGAAGGCGTAGTCGGTGGCAATAAGAGGTCGAAAGCCAGGACGGGAGAGCAGACGTGGTCAGGATCAAAACGGGTCGAAGCCGGGAACAGACGGGAGTAAAAATGGGTGGGAGTCGAAAAAATGCTTGCCTAGTGTTCACTGAGGTTTGCAGACTGACTGACAAAAGGACTGACCAATCAGAACCCGCGGCAGTTGGCGCCAAAGGAGCGAGTACAGCAGAGTCACATCAGTAATCATGACAATTAAAGCCTGTCTTTTGTAAGAAATTCTAGGTCAAACAAAACTGTATAAACATTTACATTATTTATATTTCTGTGTCTGCAGAGGTTAAATCAACCCAAAATTTTCCAACATTGAGGGATTTTTTTTAAAGAGTTCATGGGAAAATTTTAGGGTAGTTTCTGAGAAATCTATACAAGAGCAGCAGTACATCCTGAAGAATCTAGCATGGCACGTAAAGAGAGATAGAGGCAGAGCGATAAAGAAGAACAATGACAGGTGGATAACAGACAGAAATAGGATGGAGTTCTTTGAATTGACATTGCAAGAGTTTAGTATAGTACCTGTTGTGGTGAGGCGACATTTTTATTGTTATTATTATTATTTGTTTTCTAAAAGTCAGCAAAGAGAAGCCCAACCTGACCTGAACGTAATGATTGACAAAAATTAATATATATTCTAGTAAGACTTGTGTTTTTAACTATGCCTGTATCTCTGCCATTTTAGTGAGTATTTTGACGTTAACTTTAATTTCAACTGTGAAATCCGACTATCGTGGTATCTTTGGTCTTGTTCTTAAATCAAAAATTCCTTGTACAGACGCCCCCCTACTTACGAACGAGTTCCAGATGATTGTTTGTAAGTTGAATCTGTTGTAAGTTGCTACAGTGCAATATTTTGTATGTTTTAGGTTTATATAAGTATGTTTAATGTTTAAATATTTTTTATATATGTATGTATTTAGGCTTGCATAAGTAACCTGTATTGTTAAGTACTAAAAAAAATAAACATTTACTAAAATCATACTTTCTAACAAGATGAATTAAGTGAAGATTAACTTACTTCTGGAAGATGGGGCGGCATTAGCTCAGGAGGTAGAGCGCTCATCTTGGGATCAAGAGATCGCAGGTTCGATTCCCGGCTCCTCCGTGTTAGATGTCGAAGTGTCCTTGGACAATACACTGAATCTCTAATGCCCCCAATCAGCATGGCTGATTGGCCGCTATTGGTGTGTGAGTGTATGTGAATGGGTCTTCATTGACTTGAAAAGTGCTATATAAATGCAGACCATTTACAAGAGTTAGGCTACTTCCTCCTCCGTGGTAAAAAGTGTACCAAAAAAAGGCGATCCAAACATTTTCTCAACCGCATCAAGCTTTCTTATTCCACTTTCTTTTCAAAAGCAATGACTCGCATCTTCTTTACACTTTACACCAACCATATCGAATAGATGTTAAACAATAAAAACGTCAAAGTTCTCAGCGTGCTAGAGATACAGTGCAGTGTGTGTACACACAAACCAGGAAGTAGAAGCCATATTTCTTCTTCGAGGTGGATGCTGGGTGACCTCTCACAGCGCCAAGTGGCGAAAAGAAGCACTACAGTACTCTCCTCTACTCAGAAAAAAAGGTGCAGACAATACAAAATCTAACTTACAGAAATATCCGGATATTTCTCGACATCCAGAAAAAGAATGTTCGTATGTACCGTTTTTCGTAACTCGAATGTTCGTAAGTCGGGGAGCGTCTGTACTGCAATATGATAATATACTCAGCTGCACGTCAATGCTTCTAAATTAAAATCTATCTATTTCATGACAATTCTCCTACAGTATGTCTCCATGTTTTTTTATATTCATTTGCAACTATCCTTTGCGCAAGCTAGTCCCCCATTTTGACTAGCACACGAGCAAAAAAAAGAGTATTACAGTGGGACCAGTGGGACAATTTAGTTAAAAAATAATAATAAATAAAAAATATATATATATTTTTTGAAGGGGCGGCGCTACTTCGCAGACTTTCACATTTTGCGGGTGGTTTTGGTCCCCATTAACCAGGTCTAAAAATTAATAATTAAAAAAAATAAAAAATAAAATAATATGAATTTAATGTAACCTGAGCACCAAGACAGCAGTTGCAAAAATGTCCTCTTGTCAGGAGGACCAGAACAGAGCAGGAGACCCCAGAGCGTTCGTACAATTCTTTATTTGGGGAAGCGTAAAGGGTTAGCCGGAGACGCGATGACCGTCGGACGTTAGCAGCGAAGCCGTGAAGACTACTTCGGAACACGTAGCCAATCGTAGCGTGGGACGGAAGCAGGTCGAGTTTACCGGGACTGGAGAGAAGATCGTAGCGTGGGACGGAAGCAGGTCGGATCGGAGGCAGGCAGAATCATGTAACAGGTCAAGAAGGCACAGGTAATCAAGAGAGTCAAACGGGGTACAAAAGTAATCCTCAGACGAAGAGGTCTCGGCGTAGCGTGCTTAAAAAGGGAACATAAACCAATCAGGAAGCGCACTCAAGCGCGCCAGATGATTACCCCAGGTGGCTCCACTTAGGTAATCCTGACACCTCTTGGTTGTTACCTTAGGTGGGTTGGAACACGGCAAGTTTAAACCCCTTTTTCTCTGCGTGGTTTTCACGTTAGGGGGGGGGACGGGACGTGATGGCTCACTCGCCTGACTCGTAATTGACTCCTGGAAAATAGTGAAGGGGAATCTGAGAGAGATCCGATGGCTTTTTTTTTTTGAAGGGGTGTCGCAACTTTGCAGATTTTCACTTTTTGCGGGTGGTTTTGGTCCCCATTAACCGCGATAACCGAGGTCCCACTGTACCTTAATTTCAGGTTCCATCAGCCATAATAACTTTGACCCGTTAACCGTAGTGAAAATCAACATTCATTCGTGAGTCCGACCTTTTCTTAAACAAACAGGTCTGTAGTTTGTTTTTGTTTTACAGGTACTTTTGTCATTTAGATAAACATTTAATTGTACGGGTAGATCGGCATGCGATGCCAGACCTCGTCCTGAATGTGATGTGTAGTGTGTTGTAGTTTTGCATGTGCTCTGTCTCACCTGTCCTTTGCTAGCTCTGTCAAACACACTCAATGTCATGGAAGCACTTTGCTATTCAGTCAGCGTCCTCATCTTTATTCAACTTTCATCGTTGGATCTGGAATTTGTTTCTTCCGTTCGATTTAAAACTGACTATGGCATACCTGTCAACCTCTATGTTTTTGTCGTACATAGTACGTTTATTATGCATTTTAAGACGTGTACGACGTACGAGAAAATCTGTACGGAAAAACGTAAATTTGTCAATGATGGGTACCATTCGGTATACACCAACTATCACAAAATCAAATCCATCAAGTCAAACGAGTTAGCCGCGGTAGCCTCTATCTCTGCATTGTTTTTTTTCGTTGCAAACAAAACGAGCGGTTTGATGCTACTGTGCGCATGCGTCTGCCGCCTGGGGATTTCCCATCATGCATCATTCCGTGGTAGTTGTGTAGTGAAAGGAAGTCCGTCTCTTCTTAGAGAACCGGCTTTTTCGGCTCAACTCATAAAAGAGAGCCGGCTCTCAAACGGCTCACTTGCTTTGACGCATTATATTACGAGTTATGATGTTGTATAAAGAAGATAAGAAAAAAAGGAGAAAATGAAAAAAGACAGGTTTGTGGTTATCCCTTTAATCAGTATTATACCAATAATAATTTAATGCAGAAAATGAATTCATAATTTGAATAAAAACATTCTACTTAATTATATTTGCATGTGTAACCGCGGTGTACCGTCTCACCAAAGATCCACATTCACGCTGGACTGGATGATGAGGTTTTTATTACAGTTGCTGCAAATGAATGAGTCACACACAACACGTGGTTAGCTCCTCTGCTGGCTTTCAAGACGTTAGCAGCGCGCTGTAGACTGCCTCAAACAAAACAAATAGCTTTCTTTTCAGTTTACATAAAATACATTTTAGAATATCAACCATCAAAATACATTTTTACATCCATTTTAACAAGATACTTTTAGTATAGTGGTTTTTTAACGTTCACAATGAATTCAACATATTTTTCTTTGAACTGAATTTTAACCAACATCCTTTTTATATATATGAGAAAATAGAAATAATAACAACAACGAGTATAAAAACGGGTACAATGTACCTGCAAATGAATGAGTCACACACAATACGTGGTTAGCTCCTCTGCTGGCTTTCAACACTATAAGGGGAATTAGCATTTTAGCACAACATGCAACGTCCGGCAAAACTAACATAAATGGCGACAGAACAAAACGAAAATAAATATACAACTTGACAACATCAATCACATTACTGTGCATGTTGAAAGATTTGTCAGCCTTGGTTTTAATGTTTAACTTTTTGTGGAGCACCAAAATATCGCGCCTTACCGTTAGCAGCACGCTTTAGACTGCCAAGGGCATACGCCTTACGGTCACTAGATCAAAAGCCAAACCAAACCCTACCCCATACCAGCAGGTGGCACTGTTGGACTCATCATTGCAGGACACTTATACAGAAATTGTACAACATATTTCAGCAGGAATTTCAACAAAACAAAAGTTATTATTACACCCGTTACACATGTATTTTTTCCTTCCACATTGAATTGATAAACCTCATTCATGTCGAGCAACTCAGTATCTCACAACAAAATGTTAATGAACAATATATATGATATAACGAAACATATGTGCTCAGTAGCCTAGATGCTAAGGTGCCCGCTTTGAGACTGGGAGGTCGGTGGTTCGCGCGCCGGCCGAGTCACTCCTAAGACTTAAAAAGTGGTCGGCGGCGCCCTCTGTTGGCTGCGGCTGCATCGGCTCGCTACAACGGGTCAGGTGCAATCGACATTTCTTTCACCAGCTCAGTAGCCTAGATGGTAAGGCGCCCGCTTTGAGACTGGGAGGTCGGTGGTTCGCGCCCCGGCCGAGTCATTCCTAAGACTTAAAAAGTGGTCGGCGGCGCCCTCTGTTGGCTGCGGCTGCATCGGCTCGCTACAACGGGTCAGGTGCAATCGACATTTCGTTCTGTGTACATTGTTACACAGAATGACAATACAAGGAAATTATTATTATTAATTATTATATAACATGTTAAACTACATAAATGAACACGTTTGAAGAAAAAAATATGGTGTACGATTATTTTGTAAGGGAAAATATGACAGTTTGTAAGGGCATGGAGCTCTGGAGGTTGACAGGTATGCTATTTCTAAAAGTACAGTCCCGTGCATCAGCTCCATTTATCTGATTCCGCAACTCTGAGCTAATTGAAGAGGAAACTTCTGATCTGGATGACAAAAGTCACTTCCATAGCAAAGCAAGTTTTCCAGTGAACTTGATGCTACCAGCTGATCGGCTCTTTTCTGCCGCTTCCCTTCCTCTTTCGCTTTCTATTTCTGTCTTATCCTTCCTTTCCTAACACCGCTATCCTTCTCTTGCTTGCTTGTGTGTTTCCCCGACTGTCTTTAGGTTCAGATAGTGCACAAAAAGCTGGACTTCAGCCATGTCACGTCTCGCTGTGGCTCCAAGGACAATATCAAACATGTCCCTGGAGGCGGCAACGTAAGTAAATCTGCTGCTGCTGCTTTGAGAGTAGAAAGGTTTTGGCATGAGACTTTGATAGCGTTTTTGTAAGGCAAATTCCAAATTTAGAATGGATTAAAAAAAGCTATTTTTATCCTCTAACAGTCAGAAAAAACTGGATTGCTTTTTGGGGGTAGGGCCAGTGTTCCCTCTAAGCTCACATTCTCAGCGCACAAGAAAATCAAAATTACTAATTAAGAAGCGACTTAAGTCAAAGTTACAGTGCATGAAGGTAAAAATACACGGGTTCCCCTGACGTTGTGTCCTAAATGCGGCATTTTGAAGTCGAGTCGAAGTAGAACGAAGTTGAGTAAAGTTAGTAGAGTTTGTCGAGAACCGGCTTCTTCGGCTCGGCTCACTAAAAGGAACCGGCTCTTTCGGGTCCTAAACGGCTCTTTGGGTTGATTTTGCTTCCCAACGTGACCAAATATTATGTAAAATTATGCACAAAATGACTTAAAAGAATGGGGAATAGGACAAAAAAGAAAAATACCAAAATGAAAAAGTAGTGAAAAGCTGAGAAAAAAAGAAACAAAAGGAAGAGAGAAAAAAGAAGGAAAAATGTAGAAAAAAGCCAGAAAAAAAGAAAAGAAAGAAATGTAGGAAAAAAGTAAACAGAGAACAAAAAGAAAAAAGTAACAGCTCGGAAAAAATAAACACAATGAGATTTTTTTAAAGGAATTAAAAAAAAAGTAGAAAAAAAAAACGGAAGAAAAAGTTTGTGTTGCATTCAAATAATTTCCAATTATACCAAGTCAATCTTGTTGGCAAAATTGTACTTCCACTAAAAATGTGATTAAGTACAGTTCTTTATCTTACAACCGACTAAATAAGCCCCCAAAAATGTTAATATTATGCGACCAAATATATCAGGAAATAAAAAGAAATGGATATCTTGTAAAAGAATTGTAAGAACAAACGACGTTTGTAGGCCGTACAACCTTTGCAATAGTACATGAGTCAATTCATTCAAAAGAGAAAAATCATTTCGCATTGCCAGAAACTCAGCAAAATGTAACTTGATGTCAAGTTTTGGACATCTTTGATAATGAATCATCTTGCCACACTTGGGATTACGGTTGCTCATTGTTGTTTCAAGCGTTGCTCACCGACTTGTGGAAAGTTAGAGGGAACATTGGGTAGGCTATCAATTGGGTTATTATAAGCAGCATATTTTATCATGTTGACCTGACTGGGCTGTAAATAAGCTAACCGTACAGTGTCCACGTATAAGACCAATCTTCACACTTCACCATTCACAGGTATGTTTTATGTCGTTGCTTTACTGTGCCTGGCGATGAATGTGGACTTTTAGCATTCATCTTTAGAGTTAATACGCGCCTTAACTCTACTGCATGCATCCAAAAGCATGACTTGTGCCGTCACGACTTGGTTTTGTTGAGAAATGCATTTGGGATGAACTTGTCTAACAGAAATCCTAAAGGAAGAATCGTAAATCAATTGATGCATATGTGTATGGATACCAGAAAAAGACCAAAATTCATTATAGCTGTCAGAACCAGAACAGAAACAGGACCCAATCGCGTGACGTTCTAGTCACATTCAAGTCAAGTCACATTTATTTATATAACCCTTAATCAGGGTTGGGTAGGGTTACTTTAACTGGATTACTTTCAATTACTTTTGGACAAAAGAAACTAAATATGAATGAAATGATAACTCACAACACGTGGTAAGCTTTCTCTCCTGGCTTTGATCTCTTTGATCTCCGGCAAAACTAACATAAAATGCGACAGAAACAAACTGAAAATAAATCCAAACTGCTTGCCAACATCATTTTTGCCGTTCCATGTATTCCGTTACTCCCCAAGACTTTAGTAATTGTATTCATATTTAGTTTCTTTTGTCTTTTATTAGCATATTTGGTATTGGAGTAATCCAAAAGTAATTGAAAGTAATCCAGTTAAAGTAACCCTACCCAACCCTGTATATAAATAAACATGACTTGACTTGACTTAATGTAGCGGAGTAAGAGTACAGTTTCTTCTTCACAAGTCTACTCAAGTAAAACTAAAAAGTAAAGTGGTTTAAAAATACTCCTAGAAGTACAACATGTCCCAAAACGTACTCAAGAAAATGTAACTTGTTACTACCCACCTCTGGCTATTCGGGGATTTTAAATGCAATAGTTGTACGCACTACTTTTCTTTTTTCACCTGTAGCAACTTTGCTGCTTGCACTGACTTTCTTCGGAGGCATATTAAGGGGCTAAAACACCCGTACGCCGCTCAGCATCGCACCCTAGCATACGCACTCACGCATTACCGGCGTTCGAACTCCGATTTTTTTGACCGAACAGCGAAGTAAGAATTTCTCGAAATTTTTGGTCGAACTCCGACTTGTTCGAACTGAGAGGCGTTCGAAAACGGAGGTTCCACTGCATATATTTTTTTGTCAAACAAACCTCTTGCTCCCTATCCAAAGGAAAATCAAGTTCACGAGCAGTCCCAGTGGCTACCACCAGAGGCCACTCAATGTTCGTGACTGCTAACTGGCAGGATCAGCTCGTCCAGTTTGCGAAAAACAAACCACTAAAGGCAAAAAATAACAAAATTGCGCTGTTAACTTTTTTTGAGGGTACATTCATTTAAAGTTGCAGTAACTCAAAATTTTTAGTGTACATTAAGGGCTTACGTATTATCAACAGATAGTTGATCTCATACATTTTTAATGAATGCAAAATCTCCTTATTAAATGATAGAAACACAACGCAGCACCTACTCACTGCAATATAAGACTATGTTGTCACGAACCAGTACGGAAACAGGAATGAGAACCCAATCGCGTAACGTTACTCACAATTTATTGGGGAGAAGAGGAATGCGCGCACACTCGATCCGGGGATCGATGGTCGCGGAAGTAGATTGAAGTCAAACAGATCAGACCAAAAATAAAACAGGATCAAAACGCAAGCAAAAACGGATATTCACAGGACTAAACAGATCAGGCCAAAAATAAAACAGGATCAAAACACAGGCAAAACGGAGATTCACAGGACTTGGCATATCACACAGAGTCTAGCAGAGGACACCGTTTAAGTACTCCCAGGGAGCAATATGTCAACGCGTTTCAGCCAGTGTCCATGGGCGGGGCCAATTGGGCGCCATGGCAACCGTGACATATGTAGAATCCTGCGACAATTTTAAATAAAGATTTCCCGTATAAAAATTGTTATACGGCATACACGCTCCTACTAAACTCGCATTTTATTTCGTAAACGTTAGCTTATCTATGCTATTACTGTATGTTTATGTTTAATTCCAATTTAAATGTGTTTTAGTGATCCGAAAGATATTTTCAGTTACTTTTGGGAGGATGGGAGCGAACCAATGAGTTTTTTTAATTACTTTATAATAGAATAACTCTAGTTGTATGAGCAATTCGAGTTACAAACATGATTCTGGAACAAACTAAGCTTGTAAGGAGAGGTACCACTGTATTTGGTTTTATTGAAATCAGGAAAAGAGCCTAAGGAGTGATATATTCGCCACCCCTAAATCAACTGCCCTCTGGTGGCCAATTTGAGATCAGGAACAAAGAACTAGAGATTAGAAAAAAAGAATATTATGAATGTAGTTGAATTTTACGGACTAATATAACATTGTGATGATAAGGCGTATACTGTACTATCGTTTTTAGTATAAGGGGTGAATTTGATGTACTTGTGATACAGGTATTAGGTTTCAGTATCGAAGACTTTTTAGTATGAAGGTGTATCGAAAAAGGTACCAAGTAATCCTCAGCAGATTTGTCCAACAGCTTCTCGCTGATTTCATTCTCAGTTCTCATATGTTTGGTCGTTTTAGATACTAAGACGAAAGCGATAATAATTTCAAGAATTCAGGTTATTGATTATTAAACGCATTGAGTGTCGTTTCTGTGTGTGTTCCTTTTTATCTTCGACGCAACATCATGTATTAGATTGTGATCAGTAAAGAGTTCTCTTTTTCCTTTCTCCTTTGTGTTTTTAAATCTGTGCTCCTTTAGGTGCAGATCCTGAACAAGAAGGTGGATCTTAGCAAGGTCACATCTAAATGTGGCTCCAAGGACAACATTAAGCACAAGCCAGGTTGTGTTTAGTGCGCCAGTGTGTTCGTTTCATCACCAGACGTACCAAGCTTTTCTTTTCAGATGGTCTTATATTAACACATTTTTTTCAGGTGGTGGAGATGTGAAAATTGAGTCTCATAAGATGAACATCAAGGCGAAATCCAAGATTGGCTCGATGGACAACATAGGACAAACAAATGGACACAAGGTGAAATTTGAATGTCAGACTTTGGTCTCATCTCATCTCATCTCATTAGCTGCACCGCTTATCCTCAGTAGGGTCGCAGGGGTGCTGGAGCCCATCCCGGCAATCATCGGGCAGTGGGCAGGGGACACCCTGAACTGGTTGCCAGCCAATCGCAGGGCACACAGGGACAGACAACTCGCTCGCTCATTCACACCTAGGGACAATTTGGACCGGCCAATCCACCTGAAATGCATGTCTTTGGAATGCGAGAGGAAACCGGAGTGCCCGGAGGAAACCCATGCAAGCACGGGAGAACATACAAACTCCGCATAGGAGGTCCGGTAGCTGGATTTGAACCCACACAGGAGGTTCCCAAGACCTTAGAACTGTGCCTGCACACGCGCTAACCACTGCGCCGCCGTGCTGGACCTCTTTGGTCTCATTTCATTTTAAAAGCGCTCATGTGTGGAGTTTGACTCATGCACATGTTAAATAGAATTGATTACCATGTGTTTCCACTGATCATCACACTCAAAGTTATAATGCATTTTAAATCAACTGCTTTGATAAACAAGTGACAAAATGTCATGAACCGGAAAAGGATCAGGACCCAAATGGGTGACTTTTCTCACACAAGCGTTTTATTTTACGGGAAATTGGGAGTCCCGCATGTTAGGCAGCAGTCTGGCGTGGAATGATAGGAAGCCAGAGGCCGACGAGATGGATACCAATTGCCCGAGCAGATATCGGACGGATGGGGTCGATACCGGACAGGACAGGACAGACGGGATTGATATCAAAACAGGATATCGAGATTAAACAGGACAAACTAGACGGGAACGAAACTGGAAACTGATATTAAACAACTGGGCAGACAGGATTGATATCAAAACAGGATATCAAAATCAAACAGGACAAACTAAACAGGAACGAAAATGGGAACCGATATTAAGCAGGACAAACTAAACGAGACCCATACCGGACAGAAAATACCAACAGGAAACAGAATGAATAAAGTATCTATCTATCTATCTATCCATCTATCTATCTATCTATCTATCTATCTATCTATCTATCTATCTATCTATCTATCTATCTATCTATCTATCTATCTATCTATCTATCTATCTATCTATCTATCTATCTATCTATCTATCTATCTATCTATCTATCTATCTATCTATCTATCTATCTATCTATCTATCTATCTATCTATCTATCTATCAAAACAGGATATAGAAATTAAACAGGACAATTTAGACAGGAACGAAACTGGAAACCGATATTAAACAACAGAACAGACAGGATTGATATCAAAACAGGATATCGAAATTAAACAGGACAAACTAAACAGGAACGAAACTGGAAACCGATATTAAGCAGGACAAACTAAACGAGACCCATAGCGGACAGGAAATACCAACAGGAAACAGAACCAAGTCAAAACCCACGTCTTGCGGGGCAGAGGTTCGTTGACAGACCGACAAAGGAAGAGTGAGAGCACTGAGCTTAAATAGACGGAAAGCCAATCTGTCAACGAGACGCAGCTGGCGCCACACGAGTGGGGCCAATTGGACGCCATGGCAACCGTGACACAAAACAGAGGGGAAAAGGGCTTGTCAGGAAAAAGCTGGAACTGTTCTAGGTCCTGTCCCCTGAGGTCAAGTCATGTTTGTTTTTATCACCATCAATCACGAGTGTCAAAGGGCTACGCAAATTATTGCATACCACAGAGTATTATGACACCATCCCCTGATCTAAAAACTACATGAGGGCAAGGAAAAACTCAAAAACCTCAACATGAGAAAAAAGAAGAAACCTTGAGAAGGGACCGCACATGAGGTCATCCCCTTCCAGGATGAACAGGCCAAATTAGATGTTGTAATAACAAATAATACACAGATATTGTCAACAGGAAATATAGTTAATTCATAAACTATAGAATAGAAGTGTGTTTTAAGCCTAGATTTAAACAGTTCCACTGAGGTTGCAGATCAAATCTCAGGGCTAAGAGTATTCCACAGCACCGGGGCCCGAATGGAAAACAATCTCCAACTTGCGGATTTCTTCTTGGCTCTTGGGATCTCGAGTAGACCAGCATTTTCAGAGCGAAGGCTCCGGACTGGAACATAGGGGGAAATTAAATCTGAAAGATATGAGGGAGCAAGTCCATGCATGATTTTGTATAGTACCAAGAGAACCTTCAAATCATATCTTAAGCTAACAGGGAGCCAATGCAGGTTAGCTAAAATCGGGGTCATGTGACCAAACTTTCTCGTCTTAGTTAAAAGCCTCGCTGAAGCGTTTTGTACTAGCTGTAGGCTTTTTGATTTTGGACTTCGCGAGCTCTTTTTATAAGTACATACGGCTGGAGATAAAATAGACACAGTATTAATTACAGTTTAAAGTCAAGGTGTCCACCAACAGATCTGTTTTGGCTATAAATCCTTGAATATCCCTTTATATAGAATCTGATTAAACATTCTCTGTTCATTGTTGAGACACGTCATGATGAAAAGCCACATAACAAACTTTAAACACCCAGAAGCGCTAGCAAAGCACCTACAGAAATGTATTAGATGAGTGGTAGGAATGGGCGGAGCGGTACACGGGACAGGTGCACTCCTTCCCGCCCAGCGCCGTCTGCACTGAAGTTCAATATGTTGGTATCCTTGTTTTCAGTTTTTTGTGACATTTCTACAAAGGAACTTTGCTTGCACCTTGTTTTATTTTGGACAAAAATGAGCCTCAACACTCTTAAGTAACTGGGGGGAGACCAATTATAAGTGGTATGTTTATATTTATATGGGACACAGGCTCTGGCATCATTATTATTTTATAGATTTTTTCAAATCATCTAGCTCGGTGGCCTTGGGGGTAATGGGCCCGCCCCGAGACTGGGAGGTTGTGGTTCAAGCCTCGGCCGAGTCATACCCAAGACTTAAACATTGGTACCCGTTGCCTCCCTGCTTGGCGTTCAGCATTAGGGGTTGGAATTGGGGGGTTTGGTCACCTAATGACTCCCAACACCTCAGTTGGGTTGAGCGAGGGGGCTGGGAATCCCCTCCCTCTAAATCAATCTCCCAAAAAGAGTAAGAGAAGACTGTAACCACCTCCCACTAGGGGGGTATGGCTGTGGTAATATATAATATACATATATATATATATATATATATATATATATATATATATATATATATATATATATATATATATATATATATATATATATATATATATATATATATATATATATATATATATATATATATATATATTTTTTATATATATATAACTTCATACAATGAAATAAAATACGCTGAAGAATTTTGTCTTAAAATTAATCAAAATATTTTTGCTTTTATGGCTCTTTGGGTCAATAAGTTTTATGACCCCTGATGCAGATGGATGCATGATATATCTTTTCGTAAATAAGAAAAATGGCATAGTTCTCCGGGAACTTCCTTATCCAATGTGGCCCGCTACTCAAAAAAAGGTCCCCCCCACCCTGACCTACATATATGGCCTGATGGATTTGCTGCTTTTGCAAGTCATCACCACTAGATGGGAGTAGTGGAATGATTGCTGACAATTTGCATAATAATCTGTGTCCTTGTCTACTATACTACATACTTCTCTCTATTTGTGTAAACAGGAGGAGAGAGCAGAGGAAAAGACCCCCTCGCCCCTAAACGGCACACCATGCGCAGGACAGGCAGGTGTTGCCAAGGCAACAACATCACCAGGAGGTGCTGTGAAGGAAAATGGGGTGAAGGAGCCCACGCCTAATCCTTTCGGAGGAGACGGACTGAGGGATCACCTTGGTATTGATAAGCGCATTGCCGAGAAAAGTAGGTGCCAGCACAAAACGCTTAGATTGTTGTGAGATGAGCGAATTTTCCCCATATGAAATAATGAAAAACAAATTGATCCGTTCCCCGGCCTCCCAAAAGGATCCAAGTGAACCTTAAATAGTCAAGTCTTGTTTATTTGGGACGCCCTTAATAAAAAGGGCTGCACAGATTACAGAATATTATTACACTATCCCCTGATCCAAAACCTACATAAGGGCAAGGGAAAACTCAAAAACCCCAACATGAGGCAAATGAAGAAACCATGAGATTGGGCCACACCTGAGGTAATCCCCCTTACTAACAAAGGGAGTAGTGGTGGAGATTGCCAGTGTGTAATACTTGACCACTAGATGGCACTGCACTGTCTAATGAGAACGGAAACCAGTGCCAACCCCACAGCGTATTAGCAAGATGCCAGAAAAACATGGCGGCGACTTCTAGGTAGGGATTACATGATGTAAGAGAAGTACAAATGCCTCCACCATTGATTTTTATTTCTAAAATTAAACAGTGAGCAATTGGCTGAAGTTGAATAGGTGTGAGAAAGAGAGACTTTTGATGATACACTTGAAATTAAAGTTACTGTCACATTAAATGAATGTACATTAGATTTTGGTACAGACGCTGCTCCACTTGCATACGAGATTTTCGTATGTTGAATTTGTTCGTAAGTATCTTCAGTGCTATATTTTGTACGTTTAAGGTTTATATAAGTATATTTAAGGCTTGCATAAGTAACCTGTATAGTTTTGTACAAGAAAATAAACATTTCATGAAATAATATGCTCTCTAGAGATAAATAAAATTAAGTTTAACTTACTTTTGGAAGATGCGCTTCAAGAGATTCTCCTCCGTGTTAGAGAGTGGCCAAAAAAAAGCGATCCAACTCTTTTCTCAACCGCATCGAGCTTTCTTATTCCACTTTCATTTCAAAAGAAACGGCTCTCCTCTTTTTACACTTTACACCAACCATATTGAATGGATGCACGAGGTATTAAACAATAGAAATGTCGAAGTTCTTAGCGCACTGGAGATACAGTATGGAATGTTTACAAACAAACTAGGAAGAGGACGACTGATTTCTTCTTCGGGGTGGATGCTGGGTTAGCTCCCACAGCGCCACATGCCAGTAGCGGCGGAAAGAAGCACTGCAGTAATGTCCTCTACTTGGAAAAAGGTGCACACAATACAAAATCTAACTTATAGCACTGTCCAGATATTTTTCAACATCCCGGAAAAATGTTTATATCGACCGTTTTACGTAAGTCGAATGGTCGTAAGTAGGGGAGCGTCTGTCACTGGGATGTGGCTTCATCTAATCCTCAGAATTAACATGTTTTCGACTTCCTCTCTCTTCCAGATTAAATCTCAGCACGAGAGTTTTGTTGGGGTGCGTCAGTCCTCCGTTCGCTCGCCGGCTGACCAACCAACCTCCCATGGTCACTCCCGTCCTGCCCCCCATCCCGTCTCCTGCAGCACCAAACTCAACGTCCGCCTCTTCGTGTTTCTCCGGGCCTCACTGTCAGTACACCGACCCTGACCTACAATGCCAGTGGATCGCTCTTCAGCTCGCCCCACTGTAGAGAAGAGTACTTGATGTTTGTCCGTCTCATAGCTTCTCCTCTTGAACACCGAGACACAAACGGGAATTTCCCATCACTCCTACACACCAATATTCATCGAAACACGTTTTGTTTTTCCATCAATGAGCTCACCTGTTTTATTAAGAGACCTACCTTGCCACTTTCCCAACAATGAATAGCACTCTTCTTGTCTTTACTTACTTCAATAATCCAGCTAAACACCGTACTAACTAGCAGAAGTTCACTTAAAAATGAGCTGTATGGCAAATGGGCGCACCTACAGTCGTATGCAAAAGTTTGGGCACCCCTGATCGTGTTCTCACCATCCTTCGCCTCTGCTAAGCTGAGATTTTTCTTGGCCTGCCACTCCGGGCCTTAACTAGAACCGTGCCTGTGGCCTTCCATTTCCTCACCATCTTCCTCACTGTGGAAACAGACAGCTGAAATTTCTGAGCTAGCTTTTTGAACCTTCCCCTAAACCATGATGTTGAACAATCTTTGTTGTTCTGAGGCTTCCATGTTGCCACTCTTCAGAAGATGCAAAGAAGAGAACAACTTGCAAATGGCCCGCTTAAATACCCTTTCTCATGATGTGTATGTAGGTCAAGGCTCAATGAGCTTCCCAAACTAATTTTGTGTTCCAATAATTAGTGCTAAAGGTATTCAAATCAATAAAACAACAAGGGTGCCCAAATTTATGCACCTGCCTACTTTTGTTTAAGCAATTATTGCACGTCTTATTTACCGACTCGGTGGCCTGGGGGTATGGCGCCCGCCCCGAGACTGGGAGGTTGTCGTTCAAGCCTCAGCCGAGTCATACCTAAGACTCAAACATTGGTACCCGTTGCCTCCCTGCTTAGCGTTCAGCATTAGGGGTTGGAATTGGGGGGTTTGGTCACCTAATGACTCCCAACACCTCAGTTGGGTTGAGCGAGGGGGCTGGGAATCCCCTCCTCTGAATCAATCTCCCAAAAAGAGTCAGAAATGACTCCAACCACCTCCCACTAGGGGGATATGGCTGTGGTATATATAATATATATATAACCATAAGCTTAATTTCACTTCTCAGATATCACAGTTCTTGTCTGCTATAGGATATATTTAGCTGAAATTGCTGATCCGAACAACCAATGATTTATAAAAGAAAATCTTGAAAATGATCAGTGGTGCCCAAACTTTTACATACGACTGTATTCTTTAAGCCAACCAAGAATGATTTGTAAATTTATAATAACTACAGCGCTGCACTGTGTGTCATTGTAGATCATAAGAGCTTGCTTACCGGTGTCTACTAAATCCCATGAATATGTATCGGTATCAGGTAGTGACATACTAAGAGACATTGGATGGTGAGTGTGATGGGTGTAAATGAAATCTGTTAGAAGTCGGTAAGAAGGTAAAGGCTATCAAAGCAATATGTAAGTCATTATTCAAATTCCTCTGCTGACATGATGACCTAGTATATCAGACCAGGTTACTCGTACTTAAGGTTTAACCTCAGTTGTTCGTATTTATACTATCTCCCTGATTTACCTGCATTCCGTTTGTATTTAATCTGAGAGTTTAACCGCCTGCTACTACACTATTGCATCGGAATTGTGTCCTAAAAACGTGGATATATAATATTCGAGAACTGTCTATCGCTAGTCGAGACATACTATTTCTGTTTGGTGAATGTGTCAGCACTACTAAACTGTTGCATCTTCTACAGTAGAATCGTGCATTCTAGTGACAAAGGAGTCTGTAACGCAGGCTTTTTGACCACATGGTTGTAGCACAAGCTGTAATCTGTATGACATGGAATGTTTAGTTTAGTTCAGGTTCATACATTTCGGGGTGTAAGAAAACTAAATCCGGTGGATTAGGTAAAGGTATTAAGGGTAAAGCTGATTGTCACAGCTTAATTTTTTAGATCTGTATGAATTATGTATTTATTCTCAATCCTCTCACCCGCTGGAACGTAACCCGACTAAAGTGTTGGACACTTTTACTCGGCTCGGTAACCGCTTTTCCTGAATCGGCCATCCATCCGTTATTGTGGACACCAAGAAAGCATTGTTAGGCGTTGTTTATTTCACTCAAACATTCGATCGTGTTCCCCTCTCATTTCGACTCTCTCTGCTCTCTTGTGTATATGTTTTGGGGCTGGGCCGATATACGTCCTGCTCTGACACCATTAGCTTCCGCTTATCTGGGGTCTGATCACGGCGGCAGCAGCCTTAAGAAGGAAACCCAGACCTCCCTATCCCCAGCCAATTCTTTCAGCTCATCCGACAGGATCCCGAAGGCGTTCCCAGGCCAGCCTAGAGACATAGTCTCTCCGGCGTGACCTGGGTCGTCCCCGGGACCTCCTGCCGGTGGGAAATGCGTAACACAAGGGTTCACAGTCACTCAATTTATTGCCTGCATTCAATGAACAATACAAATAAGTCAGGGTATCTTTGCACGACTGCATACAACTTCAGCATGAGGTGATATAGCTGAAGGTACGGCAAGCGCAGAAGTCCATAAAGTGCCAAACGCTCATGGCTTAACAAATGAATGCGGTACCAGAGTTTTAACAGTAAAGCAACACAGATTTTGTGAGAATTCAAAAAAACTCAAACCAATCAAATTTCAACTCTGTTACACATGCCCAGAACATCTCTCAAGGGAGGCAACCAGGAGGCATCCTTATCAGATGCCAGAGCAACCTCAACTGGCTCCTCTCAATGCAGAGGAGCAGTGGCTCCCCCTCCCTGATGACTGAGCTTCTCACCTTAACTCTAAGGGAGAACCCAGACACCCTGTGGAGGAAACTCATTTCAGCCACTTGTCTGATCGGATCTAAAAACCGAAGTACCAACAAGACCAAAAAATGACGCCAATATAATCCAAACCTTGAAAATATTGTGCTTTGATATTAAACTAATCCTAACGTTATAAGTACCTTTGCTAAAAAAGCAAAGACTCTGTTCTTAGATTCACCGACACGGGCAGAAATCTCAAAATCAACATTTACCCTGACAATCACACCTTGGTTCTGTAGTTCAATTACAAATATATAAATCCTTAATTCTGTCGAACCATATAACCCCAATTCAGGGCCAGATGTTTTCCATCACATTCATAAACTTGCTGATCTTCGATTTCATCCATTCATTTTCGAGATTACCTTACCCAACCATCCATTTGTTGGAAGTATTTCCTATACCTGTCCTTCATCAGACATTAATGACAGCAATACGATTATTGTAACTGGTACCCTGATTAACCGTTTAAACAAGCAATTAAAGTACATTCACTTAAAGGGACATCAATTTTCACTTCAGTCTGGATTTGTGGTGTAAATAGGAGGAAGTTGGGAAGGGTTTTTGTAGATGCTTTTTTAAATGTTTTGGTCAGCTTGTTATACTTTGCATCTCCGATGTTTGTGGAACAATTTAAGACACCACAGTCATATATCATTGTATTTTCCCTGCTTAAGAAAAATGAATACAAATGATTTTACCATCAATACCATTAATGCAGCTGTTCCTTAACACTGATATTGAATATTAGACAATTGATTGAAGAATACTTTTAGAGAGAGAAGTTAAACCTGCCTCTGTTCTCAGTCATTGTTTTGGAGGAAAATAATTGACTTAAGTCAAATTAAGATGGAGCATTATTTTTGCTAAACTGAAGAGTTGGCTCCATTACCACGTTTGTAGCATTTTACACTGTGACGTAACGATTTCCAGACAGAGAGTCTTGTGTGAGATGGGTTCAGCCAAGCATGGACTTGCCTGGCTTTACACCTGAATTTCATGAATTTCCATCGGAGCAGCCTGTACATAAACAGTGACGGTCCGTGTCAGATGTGTGAAGTGTTGACGCCTCATCCATCTTGTCGAGCGCTGCTTAGCCTCTGGAACACTGATAGTCTGGCTATGAAACCTTAAAGGGGAAGTCAAACCAAATGTTTCCCAATAAGTAACTTGTTGGATGAGGTAAGAAGCAATGTTGGCTTCTTTTGAACCATCTATATGGGTGGCCATTTTGAGACTGGGGGTTATGGCGTCCATTTTGGCTGCAGCTAACGACTGTTTCAGTTGTCAACCAGTTGCAGACTATTGAAACGATTAGTCAAATGATCGCATATTTATTACATTTACCATAGATCAAGTAAACATTTGTTTTATCGCTGTCAACCAGGAACAGACTAATCACCAGCACTAGAACAGTAAATACAACAAATATTGTAAATGGTGTGTATCTTTTTAGCGCTTTTCAAGTCTCTGAAGACCTTTACAATGTGCTTCACATTTACCCATTCGCACACACACTCACACACTGATAGCGGTGTCAGACATGCAAGGCTGCTTATTTGGAACATTAGGGGTTCAGTGTCTTGATTTTGTGAAGTACATTGAGTGGTCAACTGCAAACAGAATGACTTCAAAGGTTTTAACAACTGAGTTTCTTGTTTTACATTCGAAAAACTTCTTAATTTCAAATACATTTGTCAGGGACAGTCTGGCATAACCCTCAAGCTCACTTTTGTAGTGGAAGATACGCGCATAAAATCTACAATGCATTTTACCAAAACCCCATTGGCTTGGAGGATACTTAAATCTTACCGAGGCGAGTCAGACTCTCTTTGATTCAACTGTCCGATATGCTCTTTAAATGTCTGCTTTGCATATTATGCACATAGTCTTTTTTTATTGGCAGTATCCATGCTAAAATACCCTCAAATTTTAGAAGTTTCGATACTAGTACTTGAGGTTGACACCGCCATTTCTGTATGTTTAATTACCGCTCCTCAGCAGGGATTATATTCATGTAAAGATGCCTCATTCTGTGTGAAATATTGACTTCTTTGTCGACTATTTCGATTATAGAATCTCGTCGGCATCGTCTGTGAATCGTTGCACCCCTAGTTGAAGAATAATGACTGTTTAATTATAGCGTCACCTCAGAAACCAGGTTAACCGTGATTGGTTGTTAGCTGAGCCCTGGGCGATTACCATGCCATCTTCCTGCAACACTCTCAAAAAGGCCTCCACCAAAAGATAACAATTTGCTTTAATACGATCAGGGTTGGGTAGGGTTACTTTAACTGGATTACTTTCAATTACTTTTGGATTACTCCAATACCAAATATGCTAATAAAAGACAAAAGAAACTAAATATGAATAAAATGATGACTCACAACACGTGGTAAGCTTTCTCTCCTGACTTTGATCTCTTTGATCTCCGGCAAAACGAACATAAAATGCGAAAGAAACAAAATGAAAATAAATCCAAACAGCTTCCCAACATCATTTTTTCCGTTCCATGTGTTCCGTTACTCCCCAAGCCTGCACAAAATGTAGTAATTGTATTCATATTTACCATAAATTCCAGACTATAGAGCGCACCTGATTATAAGCCGCACCCACCACATTTTAAGAGGAAAACTGATTTTGTACTTACACGAGCCGCACCTGTACATAAGCCGCAAGCGCCCACATTAAAACATGTAACACAATCATAAAATTAGCCCAAACCCGGCTTTGAATCCCGCGATTGTAACTGAAAACGAAGTACAATGTTTAAATACCACAGCCGGCAAAATAAACAGAAAATGATACTCGAGGTTTGATGCAGACCTGCAGAGTCCGGACTCTAATCCAAGGAAAAAAGTCTATATTTCCAAAGGTAAGGGTGGGAAAAATATATATCCACTATTGTCCGCCGCGACAACAGGTCTCACTCACCTTTACCCCACTTCCCGTCAGCCCGCGTTTGCTCCGCCCCTCTTTTTTAATTCGCAAAACATATCAGAATAAGTGTCTCAAATAAATACATTACAAAAATATACAGGAGCAAATACATATTATACATCGGTTACACATATTTACAAAGAAAGACGGTAAACCGAGAGAGTTTTCAAAGCTTTGATTATAATATTATAACTTTCATCCCAAACCGTGCCTGTGAAGGGTAGCAAAACGCTACCAGCAACACGCTCGCAACAAAATAAACGGGTCTGCTAAAAAAAAACACTTGTAGAAACCACGGTAGACCGTCCTCATCTTCCTCCTTATAACTGACGTCATCAAAGTCGTCTTCCCCAACATGGGAAAGAGACTTTGTCATATAGACATCGTCTTATGCACATTATTCAAAAACACGCTAGCAACACGCTTGCAAAGTGAAGTTTACGTGCAGTAGCTCTGTTTCCTTCTTTATCGGACTGCTCGTTTGCTTTTAGCTTGAAAGCTACGTCATGTGCCTTTCTTTTTGCAATTTGCATGATGAGGGTATGTCTACGCTAATTTAATTCGTGCACAAGCTAAGAAGTTGCAGTCTTCCTCGGCGCATATATTCCACCTGTCTAAATCTTACCTTTTGTACTCGTGCGCCGCTGGCGGCCGTTAGAAAAATGACATAAATTGGCCGCGTCACCGAATAAGCCGCAGGGTTGAAGGTTTGGGAAAAAAGTAGCGGCTTATAGTCCGGAATTTACGGTAGTTTCTTTTTGTCTTTCATTAGCATATTTGGTATTGGAGTAATCCAAAAGTAACTGAAAGTAATCCAGTTAAAGTAACCCTACCCAACCCTGAATACGATCTATATCAACATGTTTGCATGAGCGGTGATATTATCCAGAAACCCTTTGCTTTGATTTCCTTTTTAAGTATGTCTCTGAACACTGAGCGGTTTCTCATACTATTTGGATTTCTGTGTCTGGAAGAAATATGAATTTTTGTACAGCTCCCTTTGAAACCCCCAAAGTCTTGTGCACTTTGAACACAGCATTGTTCATTTCTTGAGGCTCTGAATGAGTAGGAACTGCTGTTCTTAGCTTTGCAGTGTACTGTACATCTGTGCTTCTTGGTAGTTACAATTATCAAAGTAATAAGTCTATGGTGAAAGCACCATATTTGATATTGTACCGTAACCACCGAATCATATTGTTGAGATTCTCGGAGTTAACATGCTGTGTGTGCAGGGTGGGGTAGGGTTACTTTAACTGGATTACTTTCAATGACTTTTGGATGACTCCAATATCAAATATGCTAATAAAAGGCAAAAGAAAC
This sequence comes from Urocampus carinirostris, assembly GCF_059441175.1. Lineage (NCBI taxonomy): Eukaryota > Metazoa > Chordata > Actinopteri > Syngnathiformes > Syngnathidae > Urocampus > Urocampus carinirostris. Next base: position 68,993,105 of record NC_142349.1, on the reverse strand, counting down.
TAAATATGAATAGAATTATGACTCACAACACGTGGTAAGCTTTCTCTCCTGGCTTTGATCTCCGGCAAAACGAACATAAAATGTGACAGAAACAAAATGAAAATAAATCCAAACAGCTTGCCAACATCATGTTTGCCGTTCCATGTATTCCGTTACTTCCCAAGCCTGCACAAAATTTCCAAAGTAAATCCAAAAGTAATTGAAAGTAATCAAGCTAAAGTAACCCTACCCAACCCTGAACACAACTGACACGACTGATCTTTTACTCAAACCAAAAACTAACGGTGTAGGAAGTAAAATAGTACACAAAATCGTATAAAAATTAACTGGAAACAAAAAGTGCCTCAAAATTTCAACTGAACCAGATTGACAAACTAATGTTGTGGTAAGAGCTAATCACTAGTCATTATATTCCTATTTAGTTTATTTTGTCTTTTATTAGCATATTTGGTATTGGAGTAATCCAAAAGTCATTGAAAGTAATCCAGTTAAAGTAACCCTACCCAACCCTGTGTGTGTGTGTGAAGCTTAATTGTGAGTTTCACCAACTGGGCAAAGGGATAAAGGCACTTTGATAGGATTAGTGAATTGTTGACAATATGAACTTGTAATACTTGTGTCTTGGATTTGAGTGTACTAAAACCATGGCTTTGAGTTTTCATTCTTGTGGTGGTGAGACATTGGACATTGTTATTGTGCTACTGACGGTAACAACTTTGAAAAAACTGTTCAAAAGTATGCCATTGAATATGCTCTAAAAATCCATCACTTTGGCATAACACATACTGAGTCATTCACATCTGATGACTATTCCCTGAGACCATCCGGGTTTCAAAATAATCCTTGGTGACATTCGTAATGGCCATCACCAATGTTCCCTCTAAGCTGCGTGTGTGGGCAATTGCGCACTACCCGGAGCTTTTCCGCGCACAAGAAAATCTAGCCAGCTCACAAAAATCAGGGCTCGAAATTGCTAATTAAGAAGTGAATTAAGTCAACAGTGCATGAAGGTAAAAATACACGGGTTCCAATGACGCTGTGTTCTAAATGCGGTATTTTGAAGTCAAGGTCGAAGTAGAACAAAGTCGGGTAAAGTCAGTAGTTTTTCGAGAACCGGCTTCTTCGGCTCGGCTCTCGAAAAGGAACCGGCTCTTTCGGGTCCTAAACGGCTCTTCGGGTTGTTTTTGCTTCTTTCATCCCTAGACGACCATATATTATGTAAAATTATGCACAAAATGACTTAAAAGAAGGGAGAATAGAACAAAAAAGAAAAAAAATACCGAAATAAGTATAAAGTAGTAAAAAGCTGAGAAGAAAAGGAAGAGAAAAAAGCCAGAAAAAAAGAAAAGAAGGAAACTAAGGAAACAAAGTAAATAGAGAACAAAAAGAAAAAAGTAATAGCTAGGAAAAAAGAAACACTATCAGATTGTTTTTAAAGGAATTTAAAAAAAATAGCAAAAAAAACAGAGAAAAAGAAAAAAAGGTTTGTGTTGCATTCAAATAATTTCCAATTATATCAAGTCAATTTCGGTGCCAACATTGTACTTCCACTAAAAAATGTGATTAAATACAGTTGTGTATCGTGCAACCGACTAAATAAGCCCCCAAAAATGTTAATATTATGCAACAAAAGATACAAGGAAAAAAAAGAAATGGAAATCTTGTGAAAAAAATTGTTGTAAAAACAAATGACAACCTTTGCAATAATACATTAGTCAATTCATTCAAAAGTGAAAAATCATTTTGCATTGCCGGAAACTCCGCAAAATGTAACTTGATGTCAAGTTTTGGACATGTTTGATAATGAATTATCTTGCCACGCTTGGGATTGTTGTTGCTCACTGTTGTTTCAAGCGTTGCTCACCGACTTTGTGTGAACGCTCAGACCCGTAAGGAAAATTACAGGGAACATTGGTCATCATAACATTCAGTGGTGAACTGGTCGTAGTGGTCATAGTTGTGGTAGCAGAAGTGGTCATGAGAACTTCTGATGTCCTGTCGATTCATGGCTACGGTAAACAGCTGTTGTTATGTAGTACATGCTATACACTAAGCCAGTAGGCACAGTTATGGCTACAAAATGAAGGAGCTATATTTAAATCGGGTTTTACGTTTGGAAAGCAATCAGCCGGTGAAGGATCTAGTTCCTGTTGCAACAGTAGGTAATAATATTGGATCATGTCCACACCTTATGTGTTTGTGTCTCATAATCAGGGTTGGGTAGGGTTACTTTAACTGGATTACTTTTGGATGACTTCAATACCAAATATGCTAATAAAAGACAAAAGAAAATACCGTAAATTCCAGACTATAGAGCGCACCGGTTGTGGTTCAAGCTTCGGCCGACTTAAACATTGGTACCCGTTGCCTCCCTGCTTGGCGTTCAGCATTAGGGGTTGGAATTGGGGGGGTTTGGTCACCTAATGACTCCCAACACCTCAGTTGGGTTGAGCGAGGGGGCTGGGAACCCCCTCCTCTAAATCAATCTCCCAAAAAGAGTCAGAAATGACTCTAGCCACCTCCCACTAGGGGGATATGGCTGTGGTATGTATATATTCATATTTAGTTTCTTTCGTCTTTTATTAGCATTTTTGGTATTGGAGTAATCCAAAAGTAATTGAAAGTAATCCAGTTAAAGTAATCCTACCCAACCCTGCTTCATAATATGACTGGAATTGTACCCCTTCACTCCAGGATTTCACTCTCCCATGTATATAGCTAGCACAACCTTTGTATCACTTATGAAACAGAAACAATATGTCGTACCTTTTCACCCGGAGTGTTGACAGATGAACGTTTATGGTCATGAACCTGTTACACACTAATTGTATTACTATTACTAAACTAACAGCTCAAGAAAGGAAAACATATTTTTGTTTTTGCAGAGTCCTGGACTTGGATATTTTAAGAATGTTTCAAAAATGTTTTGAATACCTACGCTTTAAAATTCATGTTTGAAGTCTGTTCTTGTAGGCCTAATACTTTGGAAGATGGATTAATTATTGCCAGGAAATAATTTGAACCAAAAGCTGTTTCCTAAATTTAATCTGAAATAAAATGTCTAGTTTTAGTCGTTTCTGGTAGAGGGGAACAGGGAACACACACTGGTCAGCCAATTCTTAAAGTAATGGTGTATTTGCGAAACCGTGTCAGATTTAAGCACGTTTATGTATATATTGAACTAATTTATATGAAAATTTCAAAGATAGGAAAAAAAATGGGGGGTATCATGAACCGGAACAGGATCAGGACCCAAATGCGTGACGTTTCTCACACAAGCCATTTATTTGACGGGAAACGGGGAGCCATGCACGTTAGGCAGCAGTCTGGCGTGGAATGACAGGAAGCCAGAGGTTGACGAGATCGATACCAATTGGCCGAGCAGATATCGGACAGATGATATCAAAACAGGATATCGAAATCAGACAGGACAAACTAGACGGGAAAGAAAACTGGAGATGATAATAAACAGGACAAAAACAGACAGGAACGATACCGGACAGGAAACACAGGCAAGAAACCGGACAGTCATAACCCACGTCTTGCGGGGCTGAGGTTCTTTGACGGACTGACAAAGTGTGAGTGAGAGCACTGAGCTTAAATAGAAGGAAAGCCAATCTGTCAACGGGCCGCAGTTGGCACCACACGGGCGGGGCCAATTGGGCGCCATGGCAACCGTGACCGGGGGCTTTTGATTTGGTGGAGTTTTGTGTTCAAATGAACTGTGCAATACAGCGTCTAAACTACAAATACGAGCAACCGCCTTATCGTGCTGTTGAATTGGCCGGCTTGTGTGTGCGTCGATTGGGGAAAACACAAAACCAGATTAAAAGCATGTAACTGCCTGTTGTTAAAGGCGTCCGTCTTTTTAGCTGAAGCTCATCTTCCTCTCCGATTCTGAATATTTGGTATGAAAGAAATGTTCTTTGTGATTGTCAACCAGTGGTGTTAATATTCTTCATGAAATAAAAAAAAAGAAAACATCGATACTGTTGTCATTTTTTTCTGGAAGTGATCTATGAAAATGATGCACAGGAACATTGTATGTTTGTAGGACCGCACTTGAAAAAATGTTCATTCCAAACAGGATTGGGAGGGTGACCTCTTGCAACAACGTCATCCCACGACCTTCACCAGATGCCTACATACTTATCATTAGTTATCATCCACATTCCACAACAATTTCTTTAAGTTCTTTGAGTTCTGACATGAATGACTAATCCCAAGAAAATTGATTCATTCATTGAGTTTTTTGAAAGTCTGATAGTTACTGGCACAAAAAGAAAGTTTCCCGCTATAATGCTAGCCGATTTCGGGGGAAAAAAGCGCTTATTCCCAAGAACCGAAGCATTCTGGATATGTGTCCTCCAACATTAGAGTTTGTGATACCTGGTTAAGATAATGTGTAAGTTTTCTTAACTCCATCACTTACCCTTAACCTATTTCAAGCATTAAAGATGAAGATGAACTATAAGCCTCTCATGAAATGTGCCATTCTAAGTTTGAAGCGTATCAGATGAAGCTGCTATTGTTAGAATGCTTATTCAAAGACCGTCACTTGAGGAGGTGCTGAGGATTGGACCTTTCCTCCCTGCGTCATTTTCCCGTCTTGTTTTTGATCCCAGAGTCCCTTCAGACAATGCATTAGGATCTCAGACAGTCAGATGAACTCTTCTATGGACTAAAAGTACTGCGAGCTCTGTGGAAAACAACGGATCCATGAAAAGGTAAGACACTTTGCACACTTACAATTTAGCATTTACCGTAAATTCCGGACTATAAGCCGCTACTTTTTTCCCAAACTTTCAACCCTGCGGCTTATTCAGTGATGTGGCCAATTTATGTTATTTTTCTAACAGCCGCCAGTGGCGCTCGAGTACACAACGTAAGATTTAGACCGGTGGAAGACTGCAACTTCTTGGCTTGTGCATAAATTAAATTAGCGTAAACATACCCTCATCATGCAAAATGCAAAAAGAAAGGCACATGAAGCAGCACATGACGAAGATGAGGACGGTTTACCGTGATTTTTACAAGCACGGTATGTTTTTTTAACAGACCCGTTTACTGTGTTGCGAGCGTGTTGCTAGCGTGTTGCTACCATTAACTGCCGTGTCACAGGCACCGTTTGGGATGAAAGTTATATTATTATTATTAAAGCTTTGAAAACTCTCTCAGTGTACTGTCTTTCTTTGTAAATATGTGTAACCATGTATAATATGTATTTGCAACTGTATATTTTTGTAATGTATTTATTTTAGACACTTATTCTGATATGTTTTGCACAAGCGAATGAAAAAGAAGGGGCGGAACAAACGCGGGGTGACGGGAAGTGGGGTAAAGGTGAGACCTGTTTGTGGACGCGGCGGACAATAGTGGATATATATTCTTCCCACCCTTACCTTTGGAAATATACACTTTTTTCCTTGGATTACTTTCAACGGGACCCGGACTCTGCATGTCTGCATCAAACCTTAAGTACCGGTATCATTTTCCGTTCATTTTGCTGGCTGTGATTTTTGGACTGTGTACTTTAATGAAGGACATTCAGTTTCAATCGCAGGATTTTAAGTCGGGTTTGGTTTAATTTTGTGTTTGTGTTACATTTTTTAATGTGGGCGCATGCGGCTTATATACAGTTGCGGCTTGTGTAAGTATAAAATTGTTTTTCCTCTTAAAATCTGGTGGGTGCGACTTATAATCAGGTGCGCTCTATAGTCCGGAATTTACAGTAGTTTCTAAAAACGATCCCAAATTGGTAAATGCACTGCAATTTGAATAGAGCTTTTCAAGGGCTTTACAATGTATTTCACACTTACCCAGGGGTGTCAAACAGACGGCCCGCAGGCCGGATCAACCCCGCTAAGGGGAGCTTCCAAAATTTAACATGAATATGACTAGAGCCCTTTCGACAACAGCTATAAATCGCATACAATTACCTAAGTACAAAAACTACAACAGGCCACTAAACTGAAGTGATGTGATGTACAATGCACCCAGAAGCTAACATTAGCAAACGTCAGCCTAGCATTAGGCGAGCCGATGTAGCCGCAGCCGAACAGATAAATAGAAAGATAGATAGATAGATAGAGAGAGAGAGAGAGAGAGAGAGGGGGGGGGGGGGATGGATAGATAGATAGATAGATAGATAGACAGACAGACAGACAGACGGACGGACGGACGGACGGACGGACGGACGGACGGACGGACGGACGGACGGACGGACGGACGGACGGACGGACGGACGGACAGACAGACAGACAGACAGACAGACAGACAGATAGATAGATAGATAGATAGATAGATAGATAGATAGATAGATAGATAGATAGATAGATAGATAGATAGATAGATAGATAGATAGATAGATAGATAGATAGCAGTGGATCAGGAGGTAGAGCGCTCGTCTTGGGATCAAGAGATCGCAGTTCGAATCCCGGCTCCTCCGTGTTAGATGTCGAAGTGTCCTTGGGTAAGACACTGAACCCCTAATACTTCCAATAAGCAGGTTAGCGCCTTACATGGCTGCACGGCCGCTATTGGGAAATGTGAAGCACACTGTAAAGCGCTTTGGGAAGTCCTGACTTGAAAAGCGCTATATAAATGCAAATCATTTCATTTCAGATCAGATTCAGATTCAGATCTACTTTATTGTCATTCGTGTACATGTGTATACAGAACGAAATGTCGATACATCTGACCCGCACAGTTTCCTTGAGCGTGAGCCGGGATAGATAAGTTTAACCATGTCTTCGTCAGAATTTTAGCGCAGCAGTTCGTCATCTCGCGGTTCGATGTTAGTACCAGTTGTAAATGGTCCAGTTTATTGTCCAGAGAGTGAACGTTGGAGACGAAAACGGATGGAAGAGGCGTTTTGAAGGGTTTAGCCTTTAGCCTAGCGGTTAGCCCGGCCCGACAACCTCGCTTCCTCCTCCGGTCACACCGCTCTCTTGCCACTCTGCTTCACTGCTTTGTAGGCCGCTGGGTCTTGTTGACGTAGCAGTCCGTGGCTAAATTAACACTCCCGAGTGGTCGCAGCACCGAGCGCTTGATTTCTGGATGATCGCATATCTAGCAAAAAAACTGCGATCGTATATTAATCTACAGTTTTGAGTTGACTTTGAGCGCCGTCAAAACTGAGTCAAAGACTGGGTTCTATGACCGAAGTGTAAAAAACTGTAGCGAGCCGATGTAGCCACAGCCGAACAGATAGATAGATAGATAGATAGATAGATAGATAGATAGATAGATAGATAGATAGATAGATAGATAGATAGATAGATAGATAGATAGATAGATAGATAGATAGATAATCACCAATAATCTTCACATAAAAATCATCGGAAATTGTCTCGTTGTCTCGGCTCAGTGAGAATTTTAAAATTTAACAACATTCAACATTCCGAATATAAAACGAAAAACAGAAGTTACAATTTACAATTATTAAAAAATTTCGGACAGCACTCGGGTAAAAACTGTCTGTAAACCTTTTAGTCACCTTGAATGACTTCAAGCGTCTACCGCTCCGTAACAGATGAAAATGATCATTACCAGGTCATCATTTTTCATTTCATCCTTAAGAATATTTGAGGTACGTTTCAAAACTCTATCATTGTATATAGATTCCAGGGATGGCAGACCGGTGCCCACAATCTTTTACGCAGTGCGGATTACAGATCTTTCTTTGTGATTCGACCAAACCAAACAATAATAGAATTTGCTAAAACACTTTCAATAATCGCACGATAAAAATTGACTAGGACTTCCTGATGAACATCAGTTCAACTTCCTTAGGGGCCGGTCACACAGCCGTTTGCGGCTGAATCATGGCTAAAATTTTGCGGGGTTTTTTTTGCCCGTGGTTGCCCGCGATGGAAAATGCGCAAAATTGGCCAACCCGCTGTTCATCGGTGGTATGCCCGCAAAACACGCCGGCGACTGTTCCGCTTCCTCATCGCGTCATTTCCGCGTCATTTTCTCGATTGGACCACGGGTATAAAAGCTCCCGAGCCGGTGTTGTGCCCAAATCCGACTCCTACGCAACACCGCCACCCCCCCACCCCCTCGCGTGACTTTTTCATCCGCGTTAACAAACGCATTTTGTAGAATACGATCGCACTTTATTGTTTAAATAAACGCGTTATATAGACTAGGATCTCCCAATTGTTATAATTAGCCCGCTTTATTGTTTTAATAAGCGTTTTATATAGAATACGATCGCTTTTGTTGGAAGCGCAGCAGAATGTGCGTTCACGCGAGGGGGGGAGGATTTTATATACGGTGCGCATTACCATTCGATTACGTTCACAACAAAAACAAAGACGGAATGGTTTAAGTTGTATTACATTCCCAACAAATGCAAGACGAAGTGGTTTTGGTTATATATTCGCCATTACATTCCCTAAAAGTGATATAAAAGTGAGATAAAACGAGGTAAAAGTGGTTGTAGTAGCGAGGGGATGCAAATCTCGGCAGGGATGTATTTCTCGGCATAACACCGGGCTGTAGAAATCATAACCGCTCAAGACACAGTCCCGTAAAGATCAAGATTTCAAGCTATGGCACCGAAGAAGCCAATATGTTATTATTGTAATAGTTTTTCATTTTGATTTTATTATCTTGTTATGAAATGAAAAGAAATGTCAAGAAATAAAAATGGATTAAGACGAGGTCACTACGGTGACGGGGATCCATGTCTACCCCTTGACGTCTCGAGCACAACTGACGTGTGCTCGGCAAATCGCGCTGTATATACACGGAGAAAGGCGTTTGACCGTCACACGCGTAACAGGCTAATTTCACGTAATAACACCGCGATACAGGCGCAGAACATGCTATTACCATGCTCCACCCACGATGACCCGCTGAAATTTCCCGTCCAACCCATGTGTAACCACGCCCTGGCCGCGGCCAGAGCACATCGTTCCGCGTCATTTCCGCGTCATTACCTCATGTGCCGCCCGCGGTTAACACGTGCTCAAAGTTTTGAGCAGCTCAAAACTTTTTCGCGCGGCCAAGAAAAAGTCTTTGTAGGAAGAAAGTTCTTTGGCGTGCCTTCTTTAGAATTTTCTCCGGGTTCAGTGCCCAGCTTAGATCCTCTGAAATAAAAGTCCCGAGAAGTTTGAAATGTTCCACCTGCTCGACTCTTTTGCCATTAAGTAAAAATTCCTTCTGGTTTTTGTTTTTCGTCCGAAAGTCAATAATAATTTCTTTGGTTTTGTCCAAATTCAATAACAAATCATTTCCATTGCACCATTACATGGACGTGGGTGCATTGGGTTGTCTACGCGCACTTTGATTGGCTCATCGCGTTTGAGGGCGGGGCTTAGCCATAGGTCAATTGAAGGATCGGATAAATGTACCGTATTTTCCGCACTATAAGGCGCACCTAAAAGTCTTAATTTTTTTCAAAAGCTGACCATGCGCCTTATAACACAGTGCGTCTTATATATGGCTCAATATTAAATTCGCAAGGTCTCGCAACTTACTCAACGGCCGCCGACTCGATTTTACCCCGAACGTGGATTAGTCCGCGGTGTATGCTGGGATTTATATACCGGCGTTTCATTGGCTAACCAATGTGTCAATCATCATTTGAATCGATCACTATTGGCTGAAGTTATTCGGAGCCTCGGATTGGCTAGATGCCCAAAACAAACCCTTCAATCGGCCGAGTTTAGCAATGGCGTAGCAAGTCCGCGGTGTATGCTGGGATTTATATACCGGCGTTTCATTGGCTAACCAATGTGTCAATCATCATTTGAATCGATCACTATTGGCTGAAGTTATTCGGAGCCTCGGATAGGCTAGATGCCCAAAACAAACCCTTCAATCGGCCGAGTTTAGCAATGGCGTAGCAAGCTTGCTACAGTACGCCATAAAGAAACATGTTTCATTAGTCTGTATTTGTAAATATTTTACTCTCCTGGATTTACTTCACTCACGGTTGTAAGAAGACCATGATTGCGTATCATTATTGAACGTGAGAACTTAGGTGAGTTATGCGGCTTTATATTTTCCCGGTATCTTGTTTTAGAACGATCTTGATGTTGCTGTGATGAGTTGAGTGAATTAAACTCAATTCCAAGTGTTTATTGTCATATGCGCAGTAAAGTTGTGAGCGAAAAAGAAAATGGAAACACAGAAATGTTTGGCATTTCTTGAATCCCAAGACTTTAACCTTCCGAATGATATTTGAAATGACGCATTTAAGTGACATCGTACGGACACCGCATCCGCACCTGTCTACGACACGTATTTGCTTCTTTGCAAGCTTTGGGAATGTTAAGGGGGTAATCAGTTGGACTGAATCATCTGACTGTTTTGTCGACGTTCCCGTTGTAGCGCCTTATAATCCGGTGCGCCTTATCTATGGAAGATATAGAACCAAAAACTATTTTTTGGGGGTGCGCCCTATAACCCGGTGCGCCCTATAGTGCGGAAAATACGGTACTCTGGTGTCAACGAGAGAATTTTGGCAGAGATGGATTTTTAAAAAGAGCCAAGACGAGTGTGGTATGCAGTTAACTTTAATCTACTCAGTAACACACTTAAGGAATCACCAACAGTCAGGTTGCAAGTGACTCAGAGGCAAGAAGATGATGCAGGAGCTTCATTCTTCATTCTGTCCCTTCTGCAAAAACAAAACAAAACATAGGAGTTAAACAATTTACCTATAATGGAAAAGTCTTTGTCTGGTTGACGTATATTATCTAGAGTCTGGGTGGGCAAACTACGGCCTGCCAGCCACATGAGGCCCGTCAGGCTTTTCCGCCCAGCCCGCCAAATGAAAATGGTCTAAATAAAAGTGAAAATATATGTTACAGTAAATGAAGTACTACCTACAAAAAATGGTGCCAACTTTGTCCTCATTGTCACTTTGTGTCTGTCTATCTATCTAGATAGCTGGGATGGGCTCCAGCACCACCGCGACCCTACTGAGGATAAGCGGTGCAGATAATGGATGGATGGATAGGAATACTCCGAAAATACTTAAATACTTTACTCAGGCAATACTACTGAAAATACTTCTATGGGAATACTCTGTGCCCTGTGACTGGCTGGCAACCAGTTCAGGGTGTCCCCTGCCCACTACCTGAAGACAGCTGGGATGGGCTCCAGCACCCCCGCGACCCTACTGAGGATAAGTGGTGCAGATAATGGATGGATGGATGGGAATACTCCGAAAATACTTAAATGCCTAAGAATTACTGCTAAAATATTAAAATATAAATATTTTAATAAAAATTCTAAAAACACTACAACATACCTTTACCCGCAATACTAAAAAAAACAAAAGAAAAAACCTACTACAGAAACATTACGAAAATACTACAAAAACACTAACTCCAGAGCGAAATAATACAAATATACATGTACAGTAATACTACACATATACTACAAATACTTTACTCAGGCACTACTACTAAAATACTACTATGGGAATACTCCGTGCCCTGTGACTGGCTGGCAACCAGTTCAGGGTGTCCCCTGCCCATTGCCTGAAGATAGCTGGGATGGGCTCCAGCACCCCCGTGACCCTACTGAGGATAAGTGGTGCAGATAAAGGATGGATGGATGGGAATACTCCGAAAATACTTAAATGCCTAAGAATTACTGCTAAAATATTAAAATATAAATATTTTAATAAAAATTCTAAAAACACTACAAAATACCCTTACCCGCAATACTAAAAAAAAAACTCTACTACAGAAACATTACGAAAATACTACAAAAACACTACTCCAGAGAGAAATAATACAAATATACATGTACAGTAATAATACAGATATACTACAAATACTTTACTCAGGCAATACTACTGAAAATACTTCTATGGGAATACTGTGTGCCCTGTGACTGGCAACCAGTTCAGGGTGTCCCCTGCCCACTGCCTGAAGACAGCTGGGATGGGCTCCAGCACCCCCGCGACCCTACTGAGGATAAGTGGTGCAGATAATGGATGGATGGATGGATGGATGGATGGGAATACTCAAAAATACTATTGCAGAAATACGACAAAAAATAATTATTGACATATTTATTGATAATGAAGTCAAAAAAGTTTCCTATGCTGGATCGAAACATCCCAAAACTGACCTTTGGACCCACATCCCGACTTTTGGCCCTCAACTTGTTGACTTGAGACTCGGCGATGTCAGCTCTCTCTTCGGCTTCATCAAGGTCATGTTGGATCTTCCGGAACTTGACAATGTGGCTGTTTGCTTGCTCCTCCTTGAAACCGATAAACTCATCATCATTACCGATTCACACGCGCTACAGTGAGGTTACGGGTCCTTACAGCTTCCTCGGTACTCCTCTTGTAGGATTTGACTTTTAACTGGAGCTTATCCACCAGGTCTTGCAAGCGGGCTAAATTCTTTCGATCTTCTTCTGTCTGTCATGAATATGAAATGAATAAAGTAAGAATAGGTTTTTACATCAGGTGTCATTGAGTCAATCTTACTTGATAGGTCAGCTCTTTGACGCGTCTCTCGTACTTGCGCACGCCCTTGATGGCGTCGCTTGACTTTCTTTGTTCAAGTTCAACTTCGCTCTCCAGTTCTTTGATCTGTTAAGAGGATAACATAAAGTTTTTTGTTTGTGTTTGGTTGTTGTTTGGTTGTTTGTTACATGGGATGTGAGAATATTCAAGTTGAATATAGATTTTGTCATGATCACCGATGGCAATCACCTGTGCCAACTGCCTCGGACTCCGATTGGCTCCCTATCCCTATTTAAACCCACTCCTATCTGTCCCCTTTTGGTCAGTCCGTCTGCGAACGTCAGTGTACAGTATACTAGGCAAGCCTTTTTTGGCCCTGACTCAACCTTTCCCGTTTTTTGCTCCCATCTGTCTCCGGTTCCGACCTGTTTCTGACTCCGACGCAGTTTTTGCTCACCTGTCCCGGCTATCGACCTGTTTTTTCATCCTTGACACTGCCATCGCTCGCTACGGAAGATCCACTTCCGTGTTCGGATCACAATCCGAGTACGAGAGCGACTTGCAGCCCTTCCTCTTTCCTTTAATAAAACTTGTGAGAAACGTAACGCAATTGGGTCCTGTTTCCGTTCTGGTCCTGACAGGGTTACCTAATTTTAGATACAATATTCCTGAGATAATGGAAATACCATTATATTTTTTTGACAGTAATACGACTCACTATAAAATTCATCAGTTTTGTTTTTTGTTAGAGAAACCCAAATAAGTTTTAAATTTTACAAAAATAATCAACGTATAAATGAACCAAAAAATACCCTAAAGACTGAAAATAATTTAATTTTATCATTGGCTGTTGAAAAAAGCTTTACGGTATATAAAAAGCATTTTTAGGAGAGCAAAAATAAATATAAGTCTCTGATACATTCTACAAAAATGGACAACGACATGCAATTGGACTCTGGCCCAAAGTCTGGACACTGCGATAGTGGACTAAAATGATAAACGTGTTTTTTGCAGTGAATTTAGTACAAATAATGGCTTCTAAAAAGAACTGCATTTTTTTCTAGTTTGAAGGGTTTTTTTGCCTTTTTTTCCTTGCAGAATAATAACATTAGAAATTAAACAAGGAAGTCACTCTATTGAGACAGGCATGATTAAGGTAACCAATTATCTTCTAATGGCATTGTACTCTGGCGCTTCGTCATTCTTGCTGTTGCTGGGCTTTAGTGCTGCCTTTGACACATAATATCTTACTAGACCAGTTGGAAAAATGGATTGGTCTCTCAGGAACCGTCGTCTTATGGTTCAGATCCTACCTCTCAGATAGGACGCACTGTGATAGACATGGTAAAATGACAACTGAGCCCTTAAGTGTTACCTGTGGTGTTCCGCAGGGTTCAGTACTTGGCCCCCTTCTTTTCAGCATTTGCATTCTTCCACTAGGTGATATTATTCTCAAGTATAATATCAGTTTCCATTGCTACGCAGATGACACTCAACTATATCTTCCGATGGAGGAATCTGCCACACTAAACTGTGGAAATGTGGAGGCCTGTCTCACTGAGGATGTTAATCAACTTCTTGCACCTTAACTCTGAAAAGACCGGAATGTTAGTTATCGGTCCATCTAAATGCCGTGACTTGTTCTCAAAAACTGCTCTGAATGTTGACAAATGTAATATCACCCAGAGTGACTCAGTCAAAAATGTAGGTGTCATATTTGACCCCGATCTGTCCTTTCAAACACACGTTGAGAATATTACTAGAAGCTTTTTTCCATGTTCGCAACATTGCTAAAATTCGTCCTATGCTGTCTCAGTCGTATGCGGGGATTATAATTCATGCGTTTCGCGATGACTGTAATGCCCTACTCTCCGGTCTCCTGAAGTCCAAAATCAAGAGCCTTCAGCTGGTACAAAATGCTGCAGCGATATTTTTAACTAAGACAAAAAAGTTTGATCACATGACCCCGATTTTAGCTAACCTGCATTGGCTCCCTGTTAGCTTAAGATGTGATTTGAAGGTTCTGTTGGTATTATACAAAATGATTTTATCCAGAACATGGTAGATTTTTTTTTGTGCTTGTTTTAAGAAATTTGTCGTGTCCAGCATGGTCGCTGTGGCAACCGGCTGGCCCCGCCCCCTGGGCAACAGCTGAAGCAGATCGCCTAATTTGCGCGTTTGCTTCTTAAGTGGGGTTTTGGGTTTTGCGGGTGGTGGCTCATTGCATTTTCTGTCTGCATTTTCCGTTCTGTTTTGCTCTGTCCTGTTTTGGTTGATTCGGAGGAAACCTGTGTTTTCACGTTTTGAGTAAAAGCCTGTTTTTGTTCTGTTTTGTCCCGGAGTTTTGGACGACTTTTATTTTGCTAAATAAAAGCTTTGGTCGTCAACGCACATGAGTTCTCCCTTCCTGCCTCCTGCCTCCGTTCTGGTCCGGTCCCGCGTGACAAAATTGTTTTCCTAACCGTGGTGGAAGTCCAAATTTTGCCTGTTTTGAGTATTTTGTTTTATTGTTTATTATTTTATATATTATTAATATATTTCTTTTTATCATTTATTTGGTTGTTTTCATTTATTTTTACTCTTTTTTCTGTACGGCTCTTTGAGATTTCTTGTGGTTAAGGGATATACAAATAAACATGACTTGACTATACACGCCCTTCTTTGGTGCTATAAAGCAAAGTGAAAAAGGGAAAAAAAACATATCAATTTTGAGAAAAGTGAAAAAAAAACCAGGATGTATTGATACTTACCCGGGTCTCAAGTTTCTGCATTTGTTTCTTCCCTCCCTTCATTGCAATTTGTTCAGCTTCGTCCAGGCGATGCTGCAGGTCTTTGATGGTTTGCTCCATGTTCTTCTTCATCCGCTCCAGGTGAGCACTGGTGTCCTGTTCCTTCTTCAGCTCTTCTGCCATCATGGCGGCATCCGTGATGGCCTTCTTGGCCTTCTCTTCAGCGTTCCTGCTCTCCTGAACTGCATCTTCAACTTCATTCTGAAGCTGAGTTGTGTCAGCTTCCAGTTTCTTTTTCTGGTTTAGCAGGCTGGTGTTCTGGAAAGGGGGGTTTATTTAACTCGGACAGTATCATTTGGGTTTAAAGTTTGAACCCTACCTGTGAATGCAGTAACTGAACCCTTTCGCTGACATCTAGCAACTCCTGCTCAGCAAGTTTGCGTCCTCTCTCAGTTTGCTCAAGAGCAGCTCGAAGTTCTTCCAGCTCGGCCTGAATGAGGTTGTTACGACGCTCCACAATGGCGATGTTCTCTTTGAGCTCGTCATTAGCACGGAGTGACTCATCAAGATGGAGTTGGGTGTCCTTTAAAAGTGATTATAAAATGTTAAACCCTGGTATCCTGGAGCAGGGGTCGGCAACCTGTGACACGTATGCCAGTAGTGGCACGCGAAGGGTTAACCAGTGGCACGCGAGCGCATGGCAAAATAATAATGAATATTTTTTTTTATGCCTTGTTGTTTAGAGGTTTTACGGTAGCGCCCCCTACTTTTGCTCCGTGGGCAAGTGTGTGTCTGCACGACGCCTCGCAGAGGGGGAGAAATCCGTGTTTTGACCCAGCTACAGAAACACCGGCGCGCGATAAATGAACGAATCATGACAGCTCCTGCAGTGAAAAAATCTCATTTTTTCCAGCCAGCGTGGACAGACAAATGAGGCTTTGTGCCATAAATGACCGTGCTGTTTTGTGCATTATACCTCCAGAGCGTTGTACCTCGCACAGCAAGTGTTAATCGTGACCATGATTTCAAGGATGAGTCCGACATGGCGGAGACATTAAAACGCGCTGTGTTCAGGTACGGCAAACAAACACAGACCCTGAAAACCTTTGTCACCGCTAAAAACACCACCACTGAAGCAAGATATCACATTGCTCTTTGCATATCAAAGCACAGAAAACCTTTACTGATGGCGAATATTTTAAGAAGCGTGTGTGTGCGTGTATGCGTCAGGGCGCGTGTCTTCTGCTTTGCTGCTGATATTTCAAGTTTTGACAAGATATCATTGATTTATGTTATGCTAGCTGTCCATAACACTCATTTTTGATTGTAGTTCACTGTTAATGAAGAATGGTTGATTCTTGTGGTCAAAAGTTGAATGCATGGATGTCTACAGGACTTTCCACATGTTGCTCACATTTATTTTTCAGTTTATTAATAAACAAGGATAGTGGAAGATAAATTGGTCAGTTATACCAGAGTTTTTCAACCAGTGTGCCGTGAGACCTCGTCCAGTGTGCCGCTGGAATTTGGAATTTTATCTTTCCAAAAAATCAGGCCATTATTCAATATTTTTGCAATCTTCAGACGAGGAACTGTAGTACTCACCTATATCAGTAGGTGGCAGTAGATTTACATGTACTTTTTATGTACTAATTATCTGCTCTTGAGGTAGCACAGTAAAAAATAAAAACATAAAGCACATCATTCTTCTTTTTTTGAAGTATTATTTTATTCTTTTTATATACTAATTACCTACTTATGAGGTAGTACAGTGAAATATTTGAAATAACTTCATTTTCGACGGCCGGTGTGCCTCAGAACTTTTTTATAAATACAAGTGTACCTTAGTTACAAAAGGTTGGGGTAGGGTTACTTTAACTTGATTACTTTCAATTACTTATGGATTACTCCAATACCAAATATGCTAATAAAAGACAAAAGAAACTAAATATGAATAAGATAAAAGGTTGCTGACCCCTGTCCTAGAGAGTTAGGTTCCTAGATCCGGCCGTACCTTCAGATGTGAATGGACCGATTTGAGCTGCTTCTGAGCTTCAGCTGCCTGCCTGTTGGCCTGACCTAGCTGAATCTCCATTTCGTTGAGGTCGCCCTCCATCTTCTTCTTCAAACGAAGAGCCTCATTTCTGCTTCGGGTCTCCGCCTCGAGGGAGCTCTGAAGGTTGTCCACGATCCTCTGTTGGTTTCTCTTTGCTTGTTCCAACTCTTCGTCTTTTTCAGCCAGCTTACGCTCAATTTCGGCCTTCACCTGACCAAATTCAAGCTGTGCTCTGAGGATCTTTCCTTCCTCGTGCTCTAAAGTGGCCTAAAAAGAAGGAATCAGTTGATATTGTTGAATGTATTGATCCATGTACAAATCAGAATGTTTTTTTCTGTCTTGGTTCACACAACCTCTGCTTCTTCCAAAGCAGTCTGGATGTCCGACTTCTCCTGCTCCAACTGCTTCCGTATTTTTTCAAGCTCGTGGATACTCTTTCCACCCTCGTTTATTTGTTCAGTGAGGTCAGATATTTCCTCTTTGAATTCAGGCAAACAAATAAAAAAACAGCAAGTATGTCAATGCAAATACTATGACATGGTTTATTATCTTTACATGAACTGACCTTGCAAATTCTTGTTTTCTCTCTTCATTGTCTCAAGGTGTTCCAGTGATTCTTCAAAGGAGTTTTTAAGTTTGAAAAGCTCTGTGCTTAATGTCCTCGCTTCCTTTTGAGTACTTTCCAATTCAGTTTGAGATTCCTCATATTTCTGCTTCCACTCTGCCAAGATCTGGAAGGCATTGCAAGGTTTGAGACATTTAGAGATTTGAGGGTACCCAACAAAATGGTTTCGACCTTGTCAAAGTTTCTTTGCTTCTTGTCCAGAGCAGCTGCAGCAGCATTAGACCTTTCCACATCCACCATAAGGTCTTCAATTTCATTTTGCAGCCTGTGTTTGGTTTTCTCCAAAGACGAACATTTCGCATTCACCGCTTCCACGGCCTCCTCAGCTTCCTGC
Source organism: Urocampus carinirostris (assembly GCF_059441175.1). NCBI lineage: Eukaryota > Metazoa > Chordata > Actinopteri > Syngnathiformes > Syngnathidae > Urocampus > Urocampus carinirostris. Next base: position 68,974,916 of record NC_142349.1, on the reverse strand, counting down.
AGACGCTGAGCAAGCTTCTTCCTGCATTGTGATGCACAAAGTTCCATTGTTCATTGTGACCCCTGAAGTTATATACTATTTTATACACTGTTTTATCATACGTAAAGTCAAATATACTTGTTCTAAAATCTGACTTCAGTGTTTGAGGCAAAACTCTGAGAGAAGGGTGTCGTAAACCGCGTTTTGCATTGGAATGTGCCTTCCCTTCCATTCTGTGCAGATAACAATGACTTATCACCTCGCCTGGGGGGTTGGATATGTGCCTGGCACCATCCTGTCTGTAGGGCGATGACCTATCACCCCTCTTCCCCTTCTTCAAGTCATGGTTGATAAATTTGCATGGACAACGGCGCGGACCAATCAGCCAGAGGCTTGGTCATGGGGCGTGAACATTTCATCGGCATGGGTCATAACATGGGACAATGCTGGAAGCCCCTTGTCTTCTTCTCCACACGATTGTAATTTGACATGGAAGAAAGATCCGATTTGTTCAACTCTTTGATTAGGCTAAATAAAGTGATATGTGGACTATACTCGTCGTTCGGCTGATTACATTTCTCCGACTTTTGAACTTGCTCCAATTGTAAGGGTTTAGACAAGACATGTGAAGTGTCTTGGGAGTCAGATTTCAGTATAATAAATGTTAAAACCTTACACCCCATGGGCAGTAATGTTCGAAAGGCAATTACAGAGATAACTCACTTAGCCTCTTCCAGTTCCTCAGTCCTTTGGATGGCATCAGTTTCATACTTGGTCCTCCACTGAGCCACCTCAGAATTAGCCTTGGACATGCCGCGTTGCAGTTCACCCTTGGCTTCTAGCTCTTCTTCGTACTGCTCTCGGAGCAGGTCACAATCATGACGAGAGGACTGCACAGCATGGGCTAAAGCATTCTTGGCCTAGAATTGGGAAGAAATACTTTTGCTCTGTACGGTAATATCAAGAGTAGAGTATTTTCATCAGAGGAACAGATCTACCTTGACTTCCTCCTCCAGTTGCCTCTTAAGGTCTTCAATTTGTTGAGTGTAGGAGTGTTTTCCTCTTGTGAGTTGTGACACCAGGGAATCCTTCTCCTCCAGTTGCCTGGCAAGTTCACCTTAATTTTTGCAGGGGGGATATTATGTATTTTGTCAGGAAATTTCAAATAATGTAAACTGAATCCAACATACCATTTTCAGTTTGAAGCTTGGCTTTGTGCATCGTGAAGTCGTTGATGGTACGTTGTCCCTCTTCTGCCTTAGTTTTATATTCGCTCACCTGGTCTTCCAGCGACCGACACAGCTTCTCCAAATTATTCTGAAGGCCAAAAAATATTCATTCGCAATAAATGAAACCGAATCCTGGTTTTGGTGTGAAATATCTCTCATTCACAACTTATGTATTTTACTTGAGATGTTTTTTGGGGAAAATACTTTTTTTTAAATTTACTTTTAATTTGAAAGCTTTAGGTACTTGGGTTGTGATGTGGCTGCAGTTGGTGGAATGGAGTGCGAGGTATTGCACAGAGTCAATCAAGGAGACAAGGTTTTGGGTGCTCTGAGGAGAGTATGAGTATGGATGTTACGAGGGGACTGTATGAGAGTGTGATTGTGCCGACTGTGTTGTATGGTGCAGAGACTTGGAGCCTGAACGCAGATTTAAGAAGGAAATTGAATGTTTTTGAGATGAAGTGTTTGAGGACTATGTTAGGAGTGACAAGATTGGATAGATTGAGAAATGAAATTGTGAAAGACAGAACTGGAGTAGTAGTGGAACTGAGCAAGCGTGTGGATAAAAGAGTACACGGTTGGTTTGGACACATGAAGAGGATGGGTGAGGAGTAAATGTTAAAGAGGATCTACAGAGCTGAAGTAAATGGAAGGAGACCAAGAGGAAGGCCGCGATTGACGTGGATGGATGGTGTTATGAGTGCACTGCAGGAAAGAGGTCTGAATATAATGGAAGCTAGAGCTCTTGTTGGTGATAGGAAGGAGTGGAGAGGTGTTGTAAAAGGATAGTGGGATGTTTAGACGTGTTCTAATTGATGGGCAGGGCACCCTTATGATGCGGCAGGGGTAAACCAGTGAAAGTTGTCGGGCCCTGCTGTTGAACAAAAGAGTGTGTTGTGTCACCCTGACTCGAGTGACACGGCCGCTATCTTGTGTCCCGTTTCATCTGGAGGGACGAAAACACGACCAACTCAGGTGCCCAGATGCCTAACTTGTTTGGGTCTTTGGGCATTTGGGTTGGCCATGGTCCAAAAATGTTTATGTGTGTTTTTTTGCTATTTTACCCTTTATTTTATTTGTTTTTATATGTTTGTCTTGCTGTCGGTCAACCCTCTTGAGGGATATGACCAAGGTAAAAAAACCTTTTAATTTATTGTGCCGTCGTGTCTGTATTTTTTATGAAAATGATCAGATCACCTTAGATTTCACAATATGTTCCATATTAGAGACGACATCGTCCAGTTCCAGCCTGAGTTCGCTCTTCTCCTTCTCCAACTTATGCGACCAAATATATCAGGAAATAAAAAGAAATGGATATCTTGTAAAAGAATTGTAAGAACAAACGACGTTTGTAGGCCGTACAACCTTTGCAATAGTACATGAGTCAATTCATTCAAAAGAGAAAAATCATTTCGCATTGCCAGAAACTCAGCAAAATGTAACTTGATGTCAAGTTTTGGACATGTTTGATAATGAATCATCTTGCCACACTTGGGATTATGGTTGCTCATTGTTGTTTCAAGCGTTGCTTACCGACTTTGTGTGAACGCTCCGACCCGTAAGGAAAGTTAGAGGGAACATTGGGTAGGCTATCAATTGGGTTATTATAAGCAGCATATTTTATCATGTTGACCTGACTGGGCTGTAAATAAGCTAACCGTACAGTGTCCACGTATAAGACCAATCTTCACACTTCACACTTCACAGGTATGTTTTATGTCGTTGCTTTATTGTGCCTGGCGATGAATGTGGACTTTTAGCATTCATCTTTAGAGTTAATACGCGCCTTAACTCTACTGCATGCATCCAAAAGCATGACTTGTGCCGTCACGACTTGGTTTTGTTGAGAAATGCATTTGGGATGAACTTGTCTAACAGAAATCCTAAAGGAAGAATCGTAAATCAATTGATGCATATGTGTATGGATACCAGAAAAAGACCAAAATTCATTATAGCTGTCAGAACCAGAACAGAAACAGGACCCAATCGCGTGACGTTTTAGTCACATTCAAGTCAAGTCACATTTACAGGGAGTGCAGAATTATTAGGCAAGTTGTATTTTTGAGGATTAATTTTATTATTGAACAACAACCATGTTCTTAATGAACCCAAAAGTCTCATTAATATCAAAGCTGAATATTTTGGAAGTTGGAGTGGGGCTTTTTTAGTTTTAGCTATTTTAGGAGGATATCTGTGTGTGCAGGTGACTATTACTGTGCATAATTATTAGGCAACTTAACAAAAAACAAATGTATACCCATTTCAATTATTTATTTTCATCAGGGAAACCAATATAACAGCTCAACATTCACAATTATACATTTCTGACATTCAAAAACAAAACAAAAACAAATCAGTGACCAATATAGCCACCTTTCTTTGCAAGGACACTCAAAAGCCTGCCATCCATGGATTCTGTCAGTGCTTTGATCTGTTCACGATCAACATTGCGTGCAGCAGCAACCACAGCCTCCCAGACACTGTTCAGAGAGGTGTACTGTTTTCCCTCCTTGTAAATCTCACATTTGATGAGGGACCACAAGTTCTCTATGGGGTTCAGATCAGGTGAACAAGGAGGCCATGTCATTAGTTTTTCTTCTTTTAGACCCTTTCTTGCCAGCCACGCTGTGGAGTACTTGGATGCGTGTGATGGAGCGTTGTCCTGCATGAAAATCATGTTTTTCTTGAAGGATGCGGACTTCTTCCTGTACCACTGCTTGAAGAAGGTGTCTTCCAGAAACTGGCAGTAGGACTGGGAGTTGAGCTTAAGTCCATCCTCAACCCGAAAAGGCCCCACAAGCTCATCTTTGATGATACCAGCCCATACCAGTACCCCACCTCCACCTTGCTGGCGTCTAAGGCGGACTGGAGCTCTCTGCCCTTTACCGATCCAGCCACGGGCCCATCCATCTGGCCCATCAAGACTCACTCTCATTTCATCAGTCCATAAAACCTTAGAAAAATCCATCTTGAGATTTTTCTTGGCCCAGTCTTGATGTTTCAGCTTGTGTGTCTTGTTCAGTGGTCGTTTTTCAGCCTTTCTTACCTTGGCCATGTCTCTGAGTATTGCACACCTTGTGCTTTTGGGCACTCCAGTGATGTTGCAGCTCTGAAATATGGCAAAACTGGTGGCAAGTGGCATCTTGGCAGCTGTACGCTTGACTTTTCTCAGTTCACGGGCAGTTATTTTGCGCCTTGGTTTTTCTACACGCTTCTTGCGACCCTGTTGACTATTTTGAATGTAACGCTTGATTGTTCGATGATCACGCTTCAGAAGCTTAGCAATTTTAAGAGTGCTGCATCCCTCTGCAAGATATCTCACTATTTTTGACTTTTCAGAGCCTGTCAAGTCCCTCTTCTGACCCATTTTGCCAAAGGAAAGGAAGTTGCCTAATAATTATGCACACCTGGTATAGGGTGTTGATGTCATTAGGCCACACCCCTTCTCATTACAGAGATGCACATCACCTGATATGCTTAATTGTTAGTAGGCTTTCGAGCCTATACAGCTTGGAGTAAGACAACATGCATAAAGAGGATGATGTGGTCAAAATACTCATTTGCCTAATAATTCTGCACTCCCTGTATTTATATAACCCTTAATCAGGGTTGGGTAGGGTTACTTTAACTGGATTACTTTCAATTACTTTTGGACAAAAGAAACTAAATATGAATAAAATGATGACTTACAACACGTGGTAAGCTTTCTCTCCTGGCTTTGATCTCTTTGATCTCCGGCAAAAATAACATAAAATGCGACAGAAACAAACTGAAAATAAATCCAAACTGCTTGCCAACATCATTTTTGCCGTTCCATGTATTCCGTTACTCCCCAAGCCTTTAGTAATTTTATTCATATTTAGTTTATTTTGTCTTTTATTACCATGTTTGGTATTGGAGTAATCCAAAAGTAATTGAAAGTAATCCAGTTAAAGTAACCCTACCCAATCCTGTATATAAATAAACATGACTTGACTTGACTTAATGTAGCGGAGTAAGAGTACAGTTTCTTCTTCACAAGTCTACTCAAGTAAAACTAAAAAGTAAAGTGGTTTGAAAATACTCCTAGAAGTACAAAATGTCCCAAAACGTACTCAAGTAAATGTAACTTGTTACTACCCACCTCTGGCTATTCAGGGTTGGGTAGGGTTACTTTAACTGGATTACTTTCAATTACTCTTGGATTACTCCAATACCAAATATGCTAATAAAAGACAAAAGAAACTAAATATGAATAAAATGATGACTCACAACACGTGGTAAGCTTTCTCTCCTGGCTTTGATCTCCGGCAAAACTAACATAAAATGCGACAGAAACAAAATGAAAAGAAATCCAAACAGCTTGCCAACATCATTTTTGCCGTTCCATGTATTCCGTTACTCCCTAAGTCTTTAGTAATTTTAGTCATATTTAGTTTATTTTGTCTTTTATTAGCATATTTGGTATTGGAGTCATCCAAAAGTAATTGAAAGTAATCCAGTTAAAGTAACCCTACCCAACCCTGCCCTTAATCACAAAAATGTCTCAAAGGACTGCACAGGAATTACAATTACACCATTACCTGATCTTAAACCAACATGCGGGCAAGGAAAAACTCAAACCTCAGCGTGAGGAAAAAAGAAACCTTGAAACCACACAAGCCTTTTATTTTACGGGAAATGGGGAGTCATGCACGTTAGGAAGCCGGTCTGGCCTGGAAGGACAGGAAGCCAGAGTCCGACGAGACCGATTCCAATTGCACGAGTTGATATCGGACGGATGGGGTCGACACTGGACAAGAAGGGACGGACAGGATTGACAACAAATCAGCATATCAGGAGAAACTAGACGGGAACGAAAACTGGAGAAAATAATAAACGGGACCAAAATAGACAGAAACCAAACTGGAACCCGAAATTAAACAGGACAAAAATAAACAGGAACAATACCGGACTGAAGACATCAACCGGAAAACAGGACAGAATCAGAACCCACGTCTTGTGTGGCAGAAGTTCGTTTGACAGGCTGACAAAAAAGCAAGAGAGCGCTGAGCTTAATATAGAAAGAAAGCCTATCTCTCTACGAGTTGCAGCTGGCACCACACGGGCGGGGCCAAATTGGCACCATGGCAACCGTGACACGCAGGGGCGTGGCCAATTGGGCGCCACGGCAACCATGACAATAGCAGCAATACATATAATTACCATTTAAGTTATCGAGCAGTTCTTATACCAAATAAACAATCTGACAATTCGACGTTGGCTCATTTTTGACTCACTCAGCTATGCAAATAAAATATTGACATATTGTACTTCAAGAACCAATAAAACTACAAACTGGGAGGAAATACTGCTTTTGAGTAGTATTCAGTACTATTTACCTTCAGCTTTGTTTTTAACCCTGGGAATCCAGAAGCTATCATTCATCTTCCATCCGATTTTCTAGAAGAGAATCTTTAAGATATATTTTATCTTCAAACGTTCGTCCCAAAATTTATAAGCGTGTTGTTTATCACTCGTCGTTTACTTATAACATTTGCAAATTTGTGTTACTAAACATTCGCAACAAAATACTTGAAATTCACTTGAATTCACATGTAAAAAACTCAAATGTGTTTAAAAGGCTAAGAGACGATGAAATAATTTGGGTTGGGGGCGGGGTACTGATAGCTTAAATGTAAAAAAAAACACTGCTGGTAGAAACGTGGTATTGCACCCTTGTCCTAAACAGATGAAGACACAAATGCAGTGGTACCTCTTTTTTGGAGCACGTCTAAACACGGTATATATATACTGTATATATACAGTGGAACCTCGGTTCTCGACCATAATCCATTCCAGAACCCTGTTCGAAAACCAATTTGTTCTATCACCGAAATCAATTTTCCCATTAAAAATAATGTAAATCGTTTTAATCCGTTCCAACACCCTGAATGTTTACCTCGAATGTTCAACGTAATCATAAAGCTAACCCGGGCTAATCGTACGTTCGCGTTATCGTAATCTTCCGTACGAAAGATTACGCTAACATGAACGTGTAAAAATTAAAAAAATCAGGTCGTTTACAAGTCATTTAGCACCGGGGTCTCTACAACAAGTGGCTAGCGCTTCATTGGAAAGGAGGCTCCGTTCCAACACCCTGAATTTTGGGCTCAGTTCTAACACCCTGAATGTTTACCTGAATGTTTAACGTAATCATAAAGCTAAGCCAGGCTAATTGTACGTTTGCGTTAGCGTCATCTTCCGTACGAAAGATGACGCTAACATGAACGTGTAAAAATAAAAAAAAAGGATAAAGAAAAGAATTATGAATAGGATTTCTTACCTTTGTGGTGGTCAGCAGAAGGCGCTCGCACACCTCCTTCATATTTTGCTTTTATTTATTTCTTAAATGTAATAGTTGTACGCACTACTTTTCTTTTTTCACCTGTAGCAACTTTGCTGCTTGCACTGACTTTCTTCGGAGGCATAATAAGGGGCTAAAACACCCGTACGCCGCTCAGCATCGCAACCTAGCGTACGCACTCACGCATTACCGGCGTTCGAACTCCGATTTTTTGACCGAAAAGCGAAGCAAGAATTTCTCGAAATTTTTGGTCGAACTCCGATTTGTTCGAACTGAGAGGAGTTCGAAAACGGAGGTTCCACTGTATATATTTTTTTGTCAAACAAACCTCTTGCTCCCTGTCCAAAGGAAAATCAAGTTCACGAGCAGTCCCAGTGGCTACCACCAGAGGCCACTCAATGTTCGTGACTGCTAACTGGCAGGATCAGCTCGTCCATTTTGCGAAAAACAAACCACTAAAGGCGAAAAATAACAAAATTGTGCTGTTAACTTTTTTTGAGGGTACATTCATTTAAAGTTGCAGTAACTCAAAATATTTAGTTTGCTCAGCTTTTTAATGAATGCAAAATCTCCTTATTAAATGATAGAAACACAACGCAGCACCTACTCACTGCAATATAAGACTATCTTGTCACGAACCAGGACGGAAACAGGAATGAGAACCCAATCGCGTAACGTTACTCACAATTTATTGGGGAGAAGAGGAATGCGCGCACACTCGATCCGGGGATCGATGGTCGCGGAAGTAGATTGAAATCAAACAGATCAGACCAAAAATAAAACAGGATCAAAACGCAAGCAAAAACGGATATTCACAGGACTAAACAGATCAGGCCAAAAATAAAACAGGATCAAAACACAGGCAAAACGGAGATTCACAGGACTTGGCATATCACACAGAGTCTAGCAGAACCCAACGGCTCAAAGGACACCGTTTAAGTACTCCCAGGGAGCAATATGTCAACGCGTTTCAGCCAGTGTCCATGGGCGGGGCCAAGTTGGCGCCATGGCAACCGTGACATATGTAGAATCCTGCGACAGATTTAAATAAAGATTTCCCGTATAAAAATTGTTGTACGGCATACACGCTTATAACAAACTCGCATTTTATTATTTTATATTTAAATGTTGGCTTATCTATGTTATTACTGTATGTTTATGTTTAATTCCAATTTGAATGTGTTTTTAGTGATCAGGAAGATATGTTCACGGTTACTTTTGGGAGGACGGGAGCGAACCGATGAGTTTTTAATTACTTTATAATAGAATAACTCTAGTTGTATGAGCAATTTGAGTTACAAACATGATTCTGGAACAAACTAAGCTTGTAAGGAGAGGTACCACTGTATTTGGTTTTATTGAAATCAGGAAAAGAGCCTAAGGAGTGATATATTCGCCACCCCTAAATCAACTGCCCTCTGGTGGCCAATTTGAGATCAGGAACAAAGAACTAGAGATTAGAAAAAAAGAATATTATGAATGTAGTTGAATTTTACGGACTAATATAACATTGTGATGATAAGGCGTATACTGTACTATCGTTTTTAGTATAAGGGGTGAATTTGATGTACTTGTGATACAGGTATTAGGTTTCAGTATCGAAGACTTTTTAGTATGAAGGTGTATCGAAAAAGGTACCAAGTAATCCTCAGCAGATTTGTCCAACAGCTTCTCGCTGATTTCATTCTCAGTTCTCATATGTTTGGTCGTTTTAGATACTAAGACGAAAGCGATAATAATTTCAAGAATTCAGGTTATTGATTATTAAACGCATTGAGTGTCGTTTCTGTGTGTGTTCCTTTTTATCTTCGACGCAACATCATGTATTAGATTGTGATCAGTAAAGAGTTCTCTTTTTCCTTTCTCCTTTGTGTTTTTAAATCTGTGCTCCTTTAGGTGCAGATCCTGAACAAGAAGGTGGATCTTAGCAAGGTCACATCTAAATGTGGCTCCAAGGACAACATTAAGCACAAGCCAGGTTGTGTTTAGTGCGCCAGTGTGTTTGTTTCATCACCAGACGTACCAAGCTTTTCTTTTCAGATGGTCTTATATTAACACATTTTTTTCAGGTGGTGGAGATGTGAAAATTGAGTCTCATAAGATGAACATCAAGGCGAAATCCAAGATTGGCTCGATGGACAACATAGGACAAACAAATGGACACAAGGTGAAATTTGAATGTCAGACTTTGGTCTCATCTCATCTCATCTCATTAGCTGCACCGCTTATCCTCAGTAGGGTCGCAGGGGTGCTGGAGCCCATCCCGGCAATCATCGGGCAGTGGGCAGGGGACACCCTGAACTGGTTGCCAGCCAATCGCAGGGCACACAGGGACAGACAACTCGCTCGCTCATTCACACCTAGGGACAATTTGGACCGGCCAATCCACCTGAAATGCATGTCTTTGGAACGCGGGAGGAAACCGGAGTGCCCGGAGGAAACCCACGCAAGCACGGGGAGAACATACAAACTCCGCATAGGAAGTCCGGTAGCTGGATTTGAACCCACGCAGGAGGTTCCCAAGACCTTAGAACTGTGCCGCACACGCGCTAACCACTGCGCCGCCGTGCTGGCCCTCTTTGGTCTCATTTCATTTTAAAAGCGCTCATGTGTGGAGTTTGACTCATGCACATGTTAAATAGAATTGATTACCATGTGTTTCCACTGATCATCACACTCAAAGTTGTAATGCATTTTAAATCAACAGCTTTGATAAACAAGTGACAAAATGTCATGAACCGGAAAAGAATCAGGACCCAAATGGGTGACTTTTCTCACACAAGCCTTTTATTTTACGGGAAATCGGGAGTCATGGATGTTAGGCAGCAGTCTGGCGTGGAATGATAGGAAGCCAGAGGCCGACGAGATGGATACCAATTGCCCGAGCAGATATCGGACAGATGGGGTCGATACCGGACAGGACAGACGGGATTGATATCAAAACAGGATATCGAAATTAAAGAGGACAAACTAAACAGGAATGAAAATGGGAACCGATATTAAGCAGGACAAACTAAACGAGACCCATACCGGACAGAAAATACCAACAGGAAACAGAATGAATAAAGTATCTATCTATCTATCTATCCATCTATCTATCTGTCTATCTATCTATCTATCTATCTATCTATCTATCTATCTATCTATCTATCTATCTATCTATCTATCTATCTATCTATCTATCTATCTATCTATCTATCTATCTATCTATCTATCTATCTATCTATCTATCTATCTATCTATCCATCTATCCATCCATCCATCTATCTATCTATCTATCTATCTATCTATCTATCTATCTATCTATCTATCTATCTATCTATCTATCTATCTATCTATCTATCTATCTATCCATCTATCTATCTATCTATCTATCTATCTATCTCCCTCTCTTTATCTCTCTATCCAGCTCTATCTATCCAGCTCTTTCGATCTATCTGTCTATCTATCTCCCTCTCTTTATCTATCTATGTATCCAGCTCTATCTATCCAGCTCTATCCATCTATCTGTCTATCTATCTCCCTCTCTTTATCTATCTATCTATCCAGCTCTATCTATCTATCTATCTATCTATCTATCTATCTATCTATCTATCTATCTATCTATCGATCGATCTATCTATCTATCTATCTATCTATCTATCAAAACAGGATATCGAAATTAAACAGGACAAACTAGACAGGAACGAAACTGGAAACCGATATTAAACAACAGAACAGACAGGATTGATATCAAAACAGGATATCGAAATTAAACAGGACAAACTAAACAGGAACAAAACTGGGAACCGATATTAAGCAGGACAAACTAAACGAGACCCATAGCGGACAGGAAATACCAACAGGAAACAGAACCAAGTCAAAACCCACGTCTTGCGGGGCAGAGGTTCGTTGACAGACTGACAAAGGAAGAGTGAGAGCACTGAGCTTAAACAGACGGAAAGCCAATCTGTCAACAAGACGCAGCTGGCGCCACACGAGTGGGGCCAATTGGACGCCATGGCAACCGTGACACAAAACAGAGGGGAAAAGGGCTTGTCAGGAAAAAGCTGGAACTGTTCTAGGTCCTGTCCCCTGAGGTCAAGTCATGTTTGTTTTTATCACCATCAATCACAAGGAGTGTCAAAGGGCTACGCAAATTATTGCATACCACAGAGTATTATGACACCATCCCCTGATCTAAAAACTACATGAGGGCAAGGAAAAACTCAAAAACCTCAACATGAGAAAAAAGAAGAAACCTTGAGAAGGGACCGCACATGAGGTCATCCCCTTCCAGGATGAACAGGCCAAATTAGATGTTGTAATAACAAATAATACACAGATATTGTCAACAGGAAATATAGTTAATTCAAAAGCTATAGAATAGAAGTGTGTTTTAAGCCTAGATTTAAACAGTTCCACTGAGGTTGCAGATCGAATCTCAGGGCTAAGAGTATTCCACAGCACCGGGGCCCGAATGGAAAACAATCTCCAACTTGCGGATTTCTTCTTGGCTCTTGGGATCACAGTAGACCGGCGTTTTCAATGCGAACGCTCCGGACCGGAACATAGGGGAGAATTAAATCTGAAAGACATGAGGGAGCAAGTTAATGCATGATTTTGTATAGTACCAAGAGAACCTTCAAATCACATCTTAAGCTAACAGGGAGCCAATGCAGGTTAGCTAAAATCGGGGTCATGTGACCAAACTTTCTCGTCTTAGTTAAAAGCCTCGCTGAAGCGTTTTGTACTAGCTGTAGGCTTTTTGATTTTGGACTTCGCGAGCTCTTTTTATAAGTACATACGGCTGGAGATAAAATAGACACAGTATTAATTACAGTTTAAAGTCAAGGTGTCCACCAACAGATCTGTTTTGGCTATAAATCCTTGAATATCCCTTTATATAGAATCGGATTAAACATTCTCTGTTCATTGTTAAGACACTTCATGATGAAAACCCACATAACAAACTTTAAACACCCAGAAGCGCTAGCAAAGCACCTACAGAAATGTATTAGATGAGTGGTAGGAATGGGCGGAGCGGTACACGGGACAGGTGCACTCCTTCCCGCCCAGCGCCGTCTGCACTGAAGTTCAATATGTTGGTATCCTTGTTTTCAGTTTTTTGTGACATTTCTACAAAGGAACTTTGCTTGCACCTTGTTTTATTTTGGACAAAAATGAGCCTCAACACTCTTAAGTAACTGGGGGGAGACCAATTATAAGTGGTATGTTTATATTTATATGGGACACAGGCTCTGGCATCATTATTATTTTATAGATTTTTTCAAATCATCTAGCTCGGTGGCCTTGGGGGTAATGGGCCCGCCCCGAGACTGGGAGGTTGTGGTTCAAGCCTCGGCCGAGTCATACCTAAGACTTAAACATTGGTACTGGTTGCCTCCCTGCTTGGCGTTCAGCATTAGGGGTTGGAATTGGGGGGTTTGGTCACCTAATGACTCCCAACACCTCAGTTGGGTTGAGCGAGGGGGCTGGGAATCCCCTCCTCTAAATCAATCTCCCAGAAAGAGTAAGACTGTAACCACCTCCCACTAGGGGGATATGGCTGTGGTAATATATAATATATATATATATATATATATATATATATATACAATGAAATAAAATACGCTGAAGAATTTTGTCTTAAAATTAATCAAAATATTTTTGCTTTTATGGCTCTTTGGGTCAATAAGTTTTATGACCCCTGATGCAGATGGATGCATGATATATTTTTTCGTAAATAAGAAAAATTGCATAGTTCTCCGGGAACTTCCTTATCCAATGTGGCCCGCTACTCAAAAAAGGTCCCCCCCACCCTGACCTACATATATGGCCTGATGGATTTGCTGCTTTTGCAAGTCATCACCACTAGATGGGAGTAGTGGAATGATTGCTGACAATTTGCATAATAATCTGTGTCCTTGTCTACTATACTACATACGTCTCTCTATTTGTGATAAACAGGAGGAGAGAGCAGAGGAAAAGACCCCCTCGCCCCTAAACGGCACACCATGCGCAGGACAGGCAGGTGTTGCCAAGGCAACAACATCACCAGGAGGTGCTGTGAAGGAAAATGGGGTGAAGGAGCCCACGCCTAATCCTTTCGGAGGAGACGGACTGAGGGATCACCTTGGTATTGATAAGCGCATTGCCGAGAAAAGTAGGTGCCAGCACAAAACGCTTAGATTGTTGTGAGATGAGCGAATTTTCCCCATATGAAATAATGAAAAACGAATTGATCCGTTCCCCGGCCTCCCAAAAGCATCCAAGTGAACCTAAATAGTCAAGTCATGTTTATTTGGGACGCCCTTAATAAAAAGGGCTGCACAGACTACAGAATATTATTACACCATCCCCTGTTCCAAAACCTACATAAGGGAAAACTCAAAAACCCCAACATGAGGCAAATGAAGAAACCATGAGATTGGGCCACACCTGAGGTAATCCCCCTTAATAACACAGGGAGTATTGGTGGAGATTGCCAGTGTGTAATATTTGACCACTAGATGATACTGTACTGTCGAATGCGAACGGAAACCAGTGCCAACCCCACAGCGTATTAGCAAGATGCCAGAAAAAACATGGCGGCGACTTCTACGTAGGGATTACATGATGTAAAAGAAGTTCAAATGCCTCCACCATTGATTTTTATTTCTAAAATTAAACAGCGAGCAATTGGCTGAAGTTGAATAGGTGTGAGAAAGAGAGACTTTTGATGATACACTTAAAATTAAAGTTACTGTCACATTAAATTAATGTACATTACATTTTGGTACAGACGCTTCCCCACTTGCATACGAGATAGGTTCCGGACGATCTTTCGTATGTTGAATTTGTTCGTAAGTATCTTCAGTGCTATATTTTGTACGTTTAAGGTTTATATACGTATGTTAAACGTTTATATAAGTATATTTAAGGCTTGCATAAGTAACCTGTATTGTTTTGTACTAGAAAATAAACATTTCATGAAATAATATGCTCTATAAAGATAAATAAAATGAAGTTGAACTTACTTTTGGAAGATGCGCTTCAAGAGATTCTCCTCCGTGTTAGAGAGTGGCCGAAAAAAAAGCGATCCAACTATTTTCTCAACCGCATCGAGCTTTCTTATTCCACTTTCATTTCAAAAGAAACGGCTCTCCTCTTCTTTACACTCTACACCAACCATATTGAATGGATGCACGAGGTATTAAACAATAGAAATGTCAAAGTTCTTAGCGCACTGGAGATACAGTATGGAATGTTTACAAACAAACTAGGAAGAGGACGACTGATTTCTTCTTCGGGGTGGATGCTGGGTTAGCTCCCACAGCGCCATATGCTGGTAGCGGCGGAAAGAAGCACTGCAGTAATGTCCTCTACATGGAAAAAGGTGCACACAATACAAAATCTAACTTATAGCACTGTCCAGATATTTTTCAACATCCCGGAAAAATGTTTATATCTACCGTTTTACGTAAGTCGAATGGTCGTAAGTAGGGGAGCGTCTGTAGCTGGGATGTGGCTTCATCTAAACCTCAGAATTAACATGTTTTCGACTTCTTCTCTCTTCCAGATTAAATCTCAGCACGAGAGTTTTGTTGGGGTGCGTCAGTTCTCCGTTCGCTCGCCGGCTGACCAACCAACCTCCCATGGTCACTCCCGTCCTGCCCCCCATCCCGTCTCCTGCAGCACCAAACTCAACGTCCGCCTCTTCGTGTTTCTCCGGGCCTCACTGTCAGTACACCGACCCTGACCTACAATGCCAGTGGATCGCTCTTCAGCTCGCCCCACTGTAGAGAAGAGTACTTGATGTTTGTCCGTCTCATAGCTTCTCCTCTTGAACACCGAGACACAAACGGGAATTTCCCATCACTCCTACACACCAATATTCATCGAAACACGTTTTGTTTTTCCATCAATGAGCTCACCTGTTTTATTAAGAGACCTACCTTGCCACTTTCCCAACAATGAATAGCACTCTTCTTGTCTTTACTTACTTCAATAATCCAGCTAAACACCGTACTAACTAGCAGAAGTTCACTTAAAAATGAGCTGTATGGCAAATGGGCGCACCTACAGTCGTATGCAAAAGTTTGGGCACCCCTGATCGTGTTCTCACCATCCTTCGCCTCTGCTAAGCTGAGATTTTTCTTGGCCTGCCACTCCGGGCCTTAACTAGAACCGTGCCTGTGGCCTTCCATTTCCTCACCATCTTCCTCACTGTGGAAACAGACAGCTGAAATTTCTGAGCTAGCTTTTTGAACCTTCCCCTAAACCATGATGTTGAACAATCTTTGTTGTTCTGAGGCTTCCATGTTGCCACTCTTCAGAAGATGCAAAGAAGAGAACAACTTGCAAATGGCCCGCTTAAATACCCTTTCTCATGATGTGTATGTAGGTCAAGGCTCAATGAGCTTCCCAAACAAATTTTGTGTTCCAATAATTAGTGCTAAAGGTATTCAAATCAATAAAACAACAAGGGTGCCCAAATTTATGCACCTGCCTACTTTTGTTTAAGCAATTATTGCACGTCTTATTTACCGACTCGGTGGCCTTGGGGGTATGGCGCCCGCCCCGAGACTGGGAGGTTGTGGTTCAAGCCTCAGCCGAGTCATACCTAAGATTCAAACATTGGTACCCGTTGCCTCCCTGCTTAGCGTTCAGCATTAGGGGTTGGAATTGGGGGGTTTGGTTACCTAATGACTCCCAACACCTCAGTTGGGTTGAGCGAGGGGGCTGGGAATCCCCTCCTCTAAATCAATCTCCCAAAAAGAGTAAGAAAAGACTCTAACCACCTCCCACTAGGGGGATATGGCTGTGGTATATATAATATATATATAACCATAAGCTTAATTTCACTTCTCAGATATCACAGTTCTTGTCTGCTATAGGATATATTTAGCTGAAATTGCTGATCCGAACAACCAATGATTTATAAAAGAAAATCTCGAAAATGATCAGTGGTGCCCAAACTTTTACATACGACTGTATTCTTTAAGCCAACCACGAATGATTTGTAAATCTATAACAACTACAGCGCTGCACTGTGTGTCATTGTAGATCATAAGAGCTTGCTTACCGGTGTCTACTAAATCCCATGAATATGTATCGGTATCAGGTAGTGACATACTAAGAGACATTGGATGGTGAGTGTGATGGGTGTAAATGAAATCTGTTAGAAGTCGGTAAGAAGGTAAAGGCTATCAAAGCAATATGTAAGTCATTATTCAAATTCCTCTGCTGACATGATGACCTAGTATATCAAACCAGGTTACTCGTACTTAAGGTTTAACCTCAGTTGTTCGTATTTATACTATCTCCCTGATTTACCTGGATTCCGTTTGTATTTAATCTGAGAGTTTAACCGCCTGCTACTACACTATTGCATCGGAATTGTGTCCTAAAAACGTGGATATTTAATATTCGAGAACTGTCTATCGCTAGTCGAGACATACTATCTCTGTTCGGTGAATGTGTCAGCACTACTAAACTGTTGCATCTTCTACAGTAGAATCGTGCATTCTAGTGACAAAGGAGTCTGTAACGCAGGCTTTTTGACCACATGGTTGTAGCACAAGCTGTAATCTGTATGACATGGAATGTTTAGTTTAGTTCAGGTTCATACATTTCGGGGTGTAAGAAAACTAAATCCGGTGGATTAGGTAAAGGTATTAAGGGTAAAGCTGATTGTCACAGCTTAATTTTTTAGATCTGTATGAATTATGTATTTATTCTCAATCCTCTCACCCGCTGGAACGTAACCCGACTAAAGTGTTGGACACTTTTACTAGGCTCGGTAACCGGTTTTCCTGAATCGGCCATCCATCTGTTATTGTGGAAACCAAGAAAGCATCGTGTTCCCCTCTCATTTCGACTCTCTCTGCTCTCTTGTGTATATGTTTTGGGGCTGGGCCGATATACGTCCTGCTCCGACACCATTAGCTTCCGCTTATCTGGGGTCTGATCGCGGGGGCAGCAGCCTTAAGAAGGAAACCCAGACCTCCCTATCCCCAGCCAATTCTTTCAGCTCATCCGACAGGATCCCGAAGGCGTTCCCAGGCCAGTTTAGAGACATAGTCTCTCCAGCGTGACCTGGATCGTCCCCGGGACCTCCTGCCGGTAGGACATGCGTAACACAAGGGTTCACAGTCACTCAATTTATTGCCTGCATTCAATGAACAATACAAATAAGTCAGGGCATCTGTGCACGACTGCATACATCTTCAGCAGGAGGTGATATAGCTGACGGTACGGCAAGCGCAGAAGTCCATAAAGTGCCAAACGCCCATGGCTTAACAAATGAATGCGGTACCAGAGTTTTAACAGTAATACAACAAAAACACAGATTTTGTGAGAATTCAAAAAAACTTAAAACAATCAAATTTCAACTCTGTTACACATGCCCAGAACATCTCTCAAGGGAGGCAACCAGGAGATATCCTTATCAGATGCCAGAGCCACCTCAACTGGCTCCTCTCAATGCGGAGGAGCAGTGGCTCTCCCTCCCTGATGACCGAGTTTTTCACCTTAACTCTAAGGGAGAACCCAGACACCCTGTGGAGGAAACTCATTTCAGCCACTTGTCTGATCGGATCTAAAAACCGAAGTACCAACAAGACCAAAAAATGACGCCAATATAATCCAAACCTTGAAAATATTGTGCTTTGATATTAAACGAATCCTAACGTTATAAGTACCTTTGCTAAAAAGCAAAGACTCTGTTCTTAGATTCACCGACACGGGCAGAAATCTCAAAATCAACATTTACCCTGACAATCACACCTTGGTTCTGTAGTTCAATTACAAATATATAAATCCTTAATTCTGTCGAACCATATAACCCCAATTCAGGGCCAGATGTTTTCCATCACATTCATAAACTTGCTGATCTTCGATTTCATCCATTCATTTTCGAGATTACCTTACCCAACCATCCATTTGTTGGAAGTATTTCCTATACCTGTCCTTCATCAGACATTAATGACAGCAATACGATTATTGTAACTGGTACCCTGATTAACCGTTTAAACAAGCAATTAAAGTACATTCACTTAAAGGGACATCAATTTTCACTTCAGTCTGGATTTGTGGTGTAAATAGGAGGAAGTTGGGAAGGGTTTTTGTAGATGCTTTTTTAAATGTTTTGGTCAGCTTGTTATACTTTGCATCTCCGATGTTTGTGGAACAATTTAAGACACCACAGTCATATATCATTGTATTTTCCCTGCTTAAGAAAAATGAATACAAATGATTTTACCATCAATACCATTAATGCAGCTGTTCCTTAACACTGATATTGAATATTAGACAATTGATTGAAGAATACTTTTAGAGAGAGAAGTTAAACCTGCCTCTGTTCTCAGTCATTGTTTTGGAGGAAAATAATTGACTTAAGTCAAATTAAGATGGAGCATTATTTTTGCTAAACTGAAGAGTTGGCTCCATTACCACGTTTGTAGCATTTTACACTGTGACGTAACGATTTCCAGACAGAGAGTCTTGTGTGAGATGGGTTCAGCCAAGCATGGACTTGCCTGGCTTTACACCTGAATTTCATGAATTTCCATCGGAGCAGCCTGTACATAAACAGTGACGGTCCGTGTCAGATGTGTGAAGTGTTGACGCCTCATCCATCTTGTCGAGCGCTGCTTAGCCTCTGGAACACTGATAGTCTGGCTATGAAACCTTAAAGGGGAAGTCAAACCAAAGGTTTCCCAACAAATAACTTGTTGGATGAGGTAAGAAGCAATGTAGGCTTCTTTTGAACCATCTATGTGGGTGGCCATTTTGAGACTGGGGGTTATGGCGTCCATTTTGGCTAAAGTTAACGATTGTTTAAGTTGTCGACCAGTTACAGACTATTGAAACGATTAGTCGAATGATCGCATATTTATTACATTTACCATAGATCAAGTAAACATTTGTTTTATCGCTGTCAACCAAGAACAGACTCATCACCAGCACTAGAACAGTAAATACAACAAATATTGTAAATGGTGTGTATCTTTTTAGCGCTTTTCAAGTCTCTGAAGACCTTTACAATGTGCTTCACATTTACCCATTCGCACACACACTCACACACTGATAGCGGTGTCAGACATGCAAGGCTGCTTATTGGAAACATTAGGGGTTCAGTGTCTTGATTTTGTGAAGAACATTCAGTGGTCAACTGCAAAGTCTGTAACAGAATAACTTTAAAGGTTTTAACAACTGAGTTTTTTGTTTCACATTCGAACAAGTTCTTCTGAATTTCACATACATTTGTCAGGCTCAGTCTGGAATAACGCTCAAGGTCTCTTTTGTAGGGAAGGATACGCGCATAAAATGTAGACTTTATTTCACCAAAACCGTATTAGCTTGAAGGATACTTAAATCTTACTGAGGCGAGTCAGACTCTGTTTGAATCAACTGTCCCATATGCTCTCTAAATGTTTGCTTTGCATATTATGCACATAGTCTTTTTGTATTGGCAGTATCCATGCTAAAATACTCTCAAATTTTAGAAGTTTTGATACACGTACTTGAGGATGACACCGCCATTTCTGTATGTTTAATTACCGCTCCTCAGCAGGGATTATATTCATGTAAAGATGCCTCATTCTGTGTGAAACATTGACTTCTTTGTCGACTATTTCGATTATAGAATCTCGTCGGCATCGTCTGTGAATCGTTGCACCCCTAGTTGAAGAATAATGACTGTTTAATTATAGCGTCACCTCAGAAACCAGGTTAACCGTGATTGGTTGTTAGCTGAGCCCTGGGCGATTACGATGCCATCTTCCTGCAACACTCTCAAGAAGGCCTCCCCCAAAAGATAACAATTTGCTTTAATACGATCAGGGTTGGGTAGGGTTACTTTAACTTGATTACTTTCAATTACTTTTGGATTACTCCAATACCAAATATGCTAATAAAAGACAAAAGAAACTAAATATGAATAAAATGATGACTCACAACACGTGGTAAGCTTTCTCTCCTGACTTTGATCTCTTTGATCTCCGGCAAAACGAACATAAAATGCGACAGAAACAAAATGAAAATAAATCCAAACAGCTTCCCAACATCATTTTTTCCGTTCCATGTGTTCCGTTACTCCCCAAGCCTGCACAAAATGTAGTAATTGTATTCATATTTACCGTAAATTCCGGACTATAGAGCGCACCTGATTATAAGCCGCACCCACCACATTTTAAGAGGAAAACTGATTTTGTACTTACACGAGCCGCACCTGTACATAAGCCGCATGCGCCCACATTAAAACATGTAACACAATCATAAAATTAGCCCAAACCCGGCTTTGAATCCCGCGATTGTAACTGAAAACGAAGTACAATGTTTAAATACCACAGCCGGCAAAATAAACAGAAAATGATACTCGAGGTTTGATGCAGACCTGCAGAGTCCGGACTCTAATCCAAGGAAAAAAGTCTATATTTCCAAAGGTAAGGGTGGGAAAAATATATATCCACTATTGTCCGCCGCGACAACAGGTCTCACTCACCTTTACCCCACTTCCCGTCAGCCCGCGTTTGCTCCGCCCCTCTTTTTTAATTCGCAAAACATATCAGAATAAGTGTCTCAAATAAATACATTACAAAAATATACAGGTGCAAATACATATTATACATCGGTTACACATATTTACAAAGAAAGACGGTAAACCGAGAGAGTTTTCAAAGCTTTAATTATAATATTATAACTTTCATCCCAAACCGTGCCTGTGAAGGGTAGCAAAACGCTACCAGCAACACGCTCGCAACAAAATAAACGGGTCTGCTAAAAAAAAAACACTTGTAGAAACCACGGTAGACCGTCCTCATCTTCCTCCTTATAACTGACGTCATCAAAGTCGTCTTCCCCAACATGGGAAAGAGACTTTGTCATATAGACATCGTCTTATGCACATTATTCAAAAACACGCTAGCAACACGCTCGCAAAGTGAAGTTTACGTGCAGTAGCTCTGTTTCCTTCTTTATCGGACTGCTCGTTTGCTTTTAGCTTGAAAGCTACGTCATGTGCCTTTCTTTTTGCAATTTGCATGATGAGGGTATGTCTACGCTAATTTAATTTAGTTGCAGTCTTCCTCGGCGCATATATTCCACCGGTCTAAATCTTACCTTTTGTACTCGAGCGCGGCTGGCGGCCGTTAGAAAAATGACATAAATTGGCCGCGTCACCGAATAAGCCGCAGGGTTGAAGGTTTGGGAAAAAAGTAGCGGCTTATAGTCCGGAATTTACGGTAGTTTCTTTTTGTCTTTCATTAGCATACTTGGTATTGGAGTAATCCAAAAGTAACTGAAGTAACCCAGTTAAAGTAACCCTACCCAACCCTGAATACGATCTATATCAACATGTTTGGATGAGTGGTGATATTATCCAGAAACCCTTTGCTTTGATTTCCTTTTTAAGTATGTCTCTGAACACTGAGCGGTTTCTCATACTATTTGGATTTCTGTGTCTGGAAGAAATATGAATTTTGTACAGCTCCCTTTGAAACCCCTAATGTCTTGTGCACTTTGAACACAGCATTGTTCATTTCTTGAGGCTCTGAATGAGTAGGAACTGCTGTTCTTAGCTTTGCAGTGTACTGTACTGTCTGTGCTTCTTGGTAGTTACAATTATCAAAGTAATAAGTCTATGGTGAAAGCACCATATTTGATATTGTACCGTAACCACCGAATCATATTGTTGAGATTCTCGGAGTTAACATGCTGTGTGTGCAGGGTGGGGTAGGGTTACTTTAACTGGATTACTTTCAATGACTTTTGGATGACTCCAATACCAAATATGCTAATAAAAGGCAAAAGAAACCAAATATGAATAGAATTATGACTCACAACACGTGGTAAGCTTTCTCTCCTGGCTTTGATCTCCGGCAAAACGAACATAAAACGTGACAGAAACAAAATGAAAATAAATCCAAACAGCTTGCCAACATCATGTTTGCCGTTCCATGTATTCCGTTACTTCCCAAGCCTGCACAAAATTTCCAAAGTAAATCCAAAAGTAATTGAAAGTAATCAAGCTAAAGTAACCCTACCCAACCCTGAACACAACTGACACGACTGATCTTTTACTCAAACCAAAAACTAACGGTGTAGGAAGTAAAATAGTACACAAAATCGTATAAAAATTAACTGGAAACAAAAAGTGCCTCAAAATTTCAACTGAACCAGATTGACAAACTAATGTTGTGGTAAGAGCTAATCACTAGTCATTATATTCCTATTTAGTTTATTTTGTCTTTTATTAGCATATTTGGTATTGGAGTAATCCAAAAGTCATTGAAAGTAATCCAGTTAAAGTAACCCTACCCAACCCTGTGTGTGTGTGTGAAGCTTAATTGTGAGTTTCACCAACTGGGCAAAGGGATAAAGGCACTTTGATAGGATTAGTGAATTGTTGACAATATGAACTTGTAATACTTGTGTCTTGGATTTGAGTGTACTAAAACCATGGCTTTGAGTTTTCATTCTTGTGGTGGTGAGACATTGGACATTGTTATTGTGCTACTGACGGTAACAACTTTGAAAAAACTGTTCAAAAGTATGCCATTGAATATGCTCTAAAAATCCATCACTTTGGCATAACACATACTGAGTCATTCACATCTGATGACTATTCCCTGAGACCATCCGGGTTTCAAAATAATCCTTGGTGACATTCGTAATGGCCATCACCAATGTTCCCTCTAAGCTGCGTGTGTGGGCAATTGCGCACTACCCGGAGCTTTTCCGCGCACAAGAAAATCTAGCCAGCTCACAAAAATCAGGGCTCGAAATTGCTAATTAAGAAGTGAATTAAGTCAACAGTGCATGAAGGTAAAAATACACGGGTTCCAATGACGCTGTGTTCTAAATGCGGTATTTTGAAGTCAAGGTCGAAGTAGAACAAAGTCGGGTAAAGTCAGTAGTTTTTCGAGAACCGGCTTCTTCGGCTCGGCTCTCGAAAAGGAACCGGCTCTTTCGGGTCCTAAACGGCTCTTCGGGTTGTTTTTGCTTCTTTCATCCCTAGACGACCATATATTATGTAAAATTATGCACAAAATGACTTAAAAGAAGGGAGAATAGAACAAAAAAGAAAAAAAATACCGAAATAAGTATAAAGTAGTAAAAAGCTGAGAAGAAAAGGAAGAGAAAAAAGCCAGAAAAAAAGAAAAGAAGGAAACTAAGGAAACAAAGTAAATAGAGAACAAAAAGAAAAAAGTAATAGCTAGGAAAAAAGAAACACTATCAGATTGTTTTTAAAGGAATTTAAAAAAAATAGCAAAAAAAACAGAGAAAAAGAAAAAAAGGTTTGTGTTGCATTCAAATAATTTCCAATGATATCAAGTCAATCTTGTTGCCAACATTGTACTTCCACTAAAAAATGTGATTAAATACAGTTGTGTATCGTGCAACCGACTAAATAAGCCCCCAAAAATGTTAATATTATGCAACAAAAGATACAAGGAAAAAAAAGAAATGGAAATCTTGTGAAAAAAATTGTTGTAAAAACAAATGACAACCTTTGCAATAATACATTAGTCAATTCATTCAAAAGTGAAAAATCATTTTGCATTGCCGGAAACTCCGCAAAATGTAACTTGATGTCAAGTTTTGGACATGTTTGATAATGAATTATCTTGCCACGCTTGGGATTGTTGTTGCTCACTGTTGTTTCAAGCGTTGCTCACCGACTTTGTGTGAACGCTCAGACCCGTAAGGAAAATGACAGGGAACATTGGTCATCATAACATTCAGTGGTGAACTGGTCGTAGTGGTCATAGTTGTGGTAGCAGAAGTGGTCATGAGAACTTCTGATGTCCTGTCAATTCATGGCTACGGTAAACAGCTGTTGTTATGTAGTACATGCTATACACTAAGCCAGTAGGCACAGTTATGGCTACAAAATGAAGGAGCTATATTTAAATCGGGTTTTACGTTTGGAAAGCAATCAGCCGGTGAAGGATCTAGTTCCTGTTGCAACAGTAGGTAATAATATTGGATCATGTCCACACCTTATGTGTTTGTGTCTCATAATCAGGGTTGGGTAGGGTTACTTTAACTGGATTACTTTTGGATGACTCCAATACCAAATATGCTAATAAAAGACAAAAGAAACTACCGTAAATTATATTATAAGCCGCACCCACCACACTTTAAGAGGAAATCGATTTTGTACATACACAAACCGCACCTGTGTATAAGCCGCATGCGCCCACATTAAAACATGTGACACAAACACAAAAATTAACCCAAACCTGACTTTAAGTCCCGCGATTGAAACTGAATGTCCTTCATTAAAGTACACAGTCCAAAAATCACAGCCGGCAAAATGAACGGAACATGATACCGGTACTTAAGGTTTGATGCAGACCTGCAGAGTCCGGGTCCCGTTGAAAGTAATCCAAGGAAAAAAGTGTAAATTTCCAAAGGTAATGGAGGGAAAAATATATCAGATGAACACATTTACTCACGCAACTCCTTTTTCTTGAACCAACTTTTTACCCCCTTTTATTTCCTTGTCTGTCCCTCACCTTTGGCGGTTCCCACTTCAACTCGGCACCCCGCGTTTGTTCCGCCCCTCATTTTTCGTTCACCCGTGCAAAACATATCAGAATAAGTGTCTAAAATAAATACAAATGAATACATTACAAAAATATACAGTTGCAAATAAATATTATACATTGGTTACACATATTTACAAAGAAAGAAGGTACACCAAGAGAGTTTTCAAAGCTTTGATAATAATAATATACTGTAGCTTTGAAGGGCAGTTAATGGTAGCAACACTCGAGCGCCGCTGTCGGCCGTTACAAAAATTACATAAATTGGCCGCATCACTGAATAAGCCGCAGTGTTGAAAGTTAGGGAAAAAAAGTAGCAGCTTATAGTCCGGAATTTATGGTAAATATGAATAAAATGACGACTCACAACACGTGGTAAGCTTTCTCTCCTGGCTTTGATCTCCGGCAAAACTAACATAAAATGCAACAGAAACAAAATGAAAATAAATCCAAACAGCTTGCCAATGTCATTTTTGCCGTTCCATGTATTCCGTTACTCCCCAAGCCTGCACAAAATTTTGTAATTTTATTCATATTTAGCTCGGTGGCCTTGGGAGTATGGCGCCCGCCCCGAGACTGGGAGGTTGTGGTTCAAGCCTTGGCCGAGTCATACCTAAGACTTAAACATTGGTACCCGTTGCCTCCCTGCTTGGCGTTCAGCATTAGGGGTTGGAATTGGGGGGTTTGGTCACCTAATGACTCCCAACACCTCAGTTGGGTTGAGCGAGGGGGCTGGGAACCCCCTCCTCTAAATCAATCTCCCAAAAAGAGTCAGAAATGACTTTAGCCACCTCCCACTAGGGGGATATGGCTGTGGTATATATATATTCATATTTAGTTTCTTTCGTCTTTTATTAGCATTTTTGGTATTGGAGTAATCCAAAAGTAATTGAAAGTAATCCAGTTAAAGTAATCCTACCCAACCCTGCTTCATAATATGACTGGAATTGTACCCTTTCACTCCAGGATTTCACTCTCCCATGTATATAGGTAGCACAACCTTTGTATCACTCTTGTTGTAATTACGAAACAGAAACAATATGTCGTACCTTTTCACCCTGAGTGTTGACAGATGAACGTTTATGGTCATGAACCTGTTACACACTAATTGTATTACTATTACTAAACTAACAGCTCAAGAAAGGAAAACATATTTTTGTTTTTGCAGAGTCCTGGACTTGGATATTTTAAGAATGTTTCAAAAATGTTTTGAATACCTACGCTTTCAAATTCATGTTTGAAGTCTGTTCTTGTAGGCCTAATACTTTGGAAGATGGATTAATTATTGCCAGGAAATAATTTGAACCAAAAGCTGTTTCCTAAATTTAATCTGAAATAAAATGTCTAGTTTTAGTCGTTTCTGGTAGAGGGAAACAGGGAACACACACTGGTCAGCCAATTATTCTTAAAGTAATGGTGTATTTGCGAAACCGTGTCAGATTTAAGCACGTAAATGTATATATTGAACTAATTTCTATCAAAATTTCAAAGATAGGAAAAAAAATAGGGGGTGTCATGAACCGGAACAGGATCAGGACCCAAATGCGTGACGTTTCTCACACAAGCCATTTATTTGACGGGAAACGGGGAGCCATGCACGTTAGGCAGCAGTCTGGTGTGGAATGACAGGAAGCCAGAGGTTGAGGAGATTGATACCAATTGGCCGAGCAGATATCGGACAGATGGGGTCGATACTGGACAGAACAGGACAGACAGGATTGATTTAAAAACAGGACATCGAAATTAAACAGGACAAACTAGACGGAAAAGAAAACTGGAGATAATAATAAACAGGACAAAAACAGACAGGAACGATACCGGACAGGAAACGCGGGCAGGAAACCAGGACAGTCATAACCCACGTCTTGTGGGGCTGAGGTTCTTTGACGGACTGACAAAGTGTGAGTGAGAGCACTGAGCTTAAATAGAAGGAAAGCCAATCTATCAACGAGCCGCAGTTGGCACCACATGGGCGGGGCCAATTGGGCGCCATGGCAACCGTGACCGGGGGCTTTTGATTTGGTGGAGTGCTGTCAAGTTTTGTGTTAAAATGAACTGTACAATACAGCGTCTAAACTACAAATACGAGCAACCGCCTTATCGTGCTGTTGAATTGGCCGGCTTGTGTGTGCGTCGATTGGGGAAAACACAAAACCAGATTAAAAGCATGTAACTGCCGGTTGTTAGAGGCATCCGTCTTTTTAGCTGAAGCTCATCTTCCTCTCCGATTCTGAATATTTGGTATGAAAGAAATGTTCTTTGTGATTGTCAACCAGTGGTGTTAATATTCTTCATGAAATAAAAAAAAAAAGAAAACATCGATACTGTTGTCATTTTTTTGTGGAAGTGATTGGTAAAAATGATGCACAGGAACATTGTATGTTTGTACGGCCGCACTTAAAAAATGTTCATTCCAAACAGGATTGGGAGGGTGACTTCAAAAATGTAATCAAATACAGTTACTAATTACCTTTGGGAAATGTGCTGCGTGTGTGTGCACTGAATGAGACAGCAGAGAGAGATACATTCTACTGGATATAGCAAATGTCAAGTCAAGTCATGTTTATTTGTGACGCCCTTAATCACAAAGAGTCTCAAAGGGCTGCACAGACCACAGATTATTGTAAACCACAGACTAATATGCAACATCCCCTGATATAAAGCCTACATGAGGGCAAATAATACACAGATATCGTCAACATAAAATATAGGTTATTCATATGCTATAGAATAGAAGTGTGTTTTAAGTTTAGATTTAAATATTTCCACTGAGGTTGCACATCAAATCTCAGGGGGCAGAGCATTCCACAGCACTGGGGCCCGGACGGAGAACGCTTTCCAACCTGCGGATCTCTTCTTGGCTCTTGGGATCACTTGTAGACCAGCGTTTTCAGAGCGAAGGCTCCGGACTGGAACATAGGGGGAGCACGTCCATGCATGATTTTGTATAATACCAACAGAACCTTAACATTACACGATAAGCTAACAGGGAGCCAATGCAGGTTAGCTAAAATCGGGGTCATGTGATCAAACTTTCTTGTCTTAGTTAAAAGCCTCGCTGCAGAATTTTGTTCTAGCTGAGGGCTCTTGATTTTGGACTTCCGGGGACCGGAGAGTAGTGCATTACATTAATTAGTAACAAACGCGTGATTTATAATCCCCGCATCCGACTGAGACAGCATAGAGCGAATTTTAGCAATATTGAGAAGATGGAAAAAAACTGTTCCATTAATTTTCTTAAAGTGTGTTTGAAAGGACAGATCAGGGTCAAATGTGACACCTGAATTAATGACTGAGTCTCTCCGGGTGATATTACATTTGTCAATGTTCAGAGCAATTTTTAAGAAAAAGTGACGACATTTACATCGACCAATAACTAACATTTCGGTCTTTTCAGAGTTAAGGCGCAAGAAGTTGA